>NC_089273.1:4015787-4315787 GCF_963678975.1 Dysidea avara | reverse complement strand
TGAAATGCTTCACGTGTCTGTAATTCTGGTTGGCTACTCAAAATATTAACATTTGTTTATAAACTCTGAAAACTTTCTAGTGTTAGTTTGTTTGATTGGCTATTTATTATAATTATCACTTCTTGTAAAAGCTTCTGTCATTCTATTATTATATTAACTACTTTACAGTGTAATTACAGAGACAAACAGGGATTAATTACACTCCTACAGGACTAAAGTATGGCAAACTAATTCACTATCTGATGGATGAAGAAGTAGTTTCTTTGTTGGAACAGTTTTCTTATTTGTCCACATGGACAAGTACAGTGAAACAATGGAATTGCACTACCATTTTGGTTGTCTTCATCAAACAAAAATAAAAATTATCATTCATTTCTGTAACTACTTTATTATGGTTAGTGTCCTGAATATAAAGGTGTCCTGATTATCAAGGTGTTCTGATTTTCCAGGTTAGTTAATGTACTAATGTAACACTTTCACACCTCAGATCAAAGGAGCCGCCCTAGCTACATTTCGTATATAGCCATACTAGCTGGACTACAACTGGGCAGTGTTTATTATAGATGTTGAAGCCAAAATCGATTGTGGGGATTGATTAATACTCACGTGATTAGGATGCAAGATTGGATTTCGCCATGAAAACCACTCAGACTAAGAGCATTTTGTTATCCTACAAGCTGAAAAACTAAGGTGAGAACTAGTGTTATAGCTTATTCACCGATTGTTTCTGCACATTTTTGAATACGGACACCCCCCATCACAAAGCTACCACTTACCACTCTGCACGGAGTAACCACTCTAGCTACAAGCAAGCTTTGTACCTAGGCCTTTAGTGAACTCCGTACTTTTCCATAAACGATTCAATAGCACTGATTAAAACATTAAACTTGCGTAACTGAAATTCTCCGTGATATCTCTAGGATATGTCAGTAAAAATACTCTCCATTGATGAAGGCACACCAATATACCCATTTTATGTATATCAATGCAGTTTTGATAACTGGTGCAAATATTGTCAAAAGTCCATAATAGAGATTGTAAACCATAATTATATTGGGAAGGTTTGGTGGTAAATTATTTTATGGTACTGTAAGTTTGCTAAGGAAAAGTTAGACAAATTGTGAAACTTCTCCATTTAATTTGTTGGAAGGTTTTAGTTTTTATTTATTTACTTCGTCAAACAACTCCCTTGCCTGTCCAGTGGAAAATTCGGGATGTGTCTTCTTCACTTGACCAAAAATTGCTTCAAAAGCACTTTTGCATGCCATTGCATCTAGTTTGTTCATTCTTACTCTGGCTACAATAGCCCCTGCATCATAATATGCATACGTTATTCCGTATAGCGTCTTTGACATGTATAATTTGTTTTGTAAGATCTGTATGCAAAGTTTTTTGACATAACAGCTACATTAAATATTTTCACAAAATCATAAGAAAATGACAGTGCTAAGAAAACTCCAGAGGGGAATAGTGCACTGTTCCAAAATTTGGTTTTTTTTTGTTTTTTTTTGTAAAACTCAGTAATAGAATGTGCTATGACCATGAAATTTGAAGTAGTTACACACAATTGGACACTGATAATGTAAACCAATTTTTTCTTGAATTTTTGTAAGTTGAGTATGAGGTGTAAACTACTGACCTACAACTCCTAATTTTTCATGAAAATGCATCAAGTCTAGGGGCGGATCCAGGATTTTTCAAGAGGGGGGGTCTCTGAGTTGGGTAGAGGCTAACCCCCTAAAGTTCAAATAATTATTCAACTCAGCACATCAGGCCTATGGCTGTAAATAGCATTCATACATCAATGTGTCCTTAGGCAAACTGTAACAAGCACTATGTGTGTATCTAGCTATAACTAGCTGGAAACCTACACTGCAGTTTGTGCAGCTTATTGCTATACTATGCTATTGTAGACTTATACAGCTTACTACATACACAACTTTCTGGCACACAGTAGTCATGATGAATGATGGAGCACTTGTGCATCACACTATAGATTTTAAATCACACTTCTTGCTTGCCGTCACACTCGCAAAAGTGGCACCAAAAGTGAACCTTGTGCAAGTGAAGTTGGTCTTCCTGACCAAGTTGAAGAACTACTGAAGTAGCTAACTCATGTGTCACTTTGTAATTCATACCGTCAAGTACGGGGACCAGCATTCTGTGTCTTCTGGGTGAGGTCTTAAGAACAGCCAAGTGATATCATGTGTCCATATTGACCACAGGTGTATTACAACAAAAGAAAAGTAACGGCAGTAAAACACTCTTTATATACAAATCAGGCGTACCTTTACAACAATATCAGTGATTACAAAAGCCATTTCTCCCTTGCAGCTTCCAGCTCTTCTACACACAGTAAGCATGTGCCTTCTGCCATTTGCTGAACTTTAAACAATCCATATCACCTGAGCCATCATTCATGTGATGCTATATCAAATAGTCCGGGCTGCTCTATTAGAGTATATCGATCTATCGCCTTCTGTTGCTTTCCTCCGTGCACTTCCTGTCTTATATTTCCTGTTCAAGGTCCAACCTGAAGGGGGGTTTAGAGACCCCAAAGACCCCTCCCACCTGGATCCACCCCTGAAGTCAGTGCCAGTTTAAGATATCCTAAAGCACACTTATATCGTTTGCCTATGGTATAGCAAAAAACATTTACAGGGCGTTTTTGATTATTGCTTTAGAATTAGTTATGCAAGCACTTATTTGAAAAGCTAAATACGTATCAACTACTACATACTTGCATATGGATCCAACTTCTTTTCACTGTATAATTTTATCAATTTTAAAAACATATATGCATATGTTAATCTAAGCTATGTTTCATAAGTAGCCTAAATTTCATTCATTAGTCCATGAAAAGCAACACAAACAGTGTGTGAAGTGGTAGGGATTTGTTGAAAATATAGTTAAGTATTCTAGTACATCAGTGCATGGATTCCATTCATTGCTGGACATATATAGTACCACCATCGGTGGTGTACAGTCAATAAGGATAAATCAAAATACACTGTCTGATGGTGAACTACTACAAGTATGTCCAGCAATGAATATAACCCACTGATACTCAAAGTTTCAGACAATGAAAATATTCTTTTACAAATTTATCCTTTGGTTTTGAAATATGCAACGATGTTTTTGTCTGTGTCGATGACCAAATATGAAGTTTTCCAGTGGTGCAGCTTCTAAGTGTTACTGGTGCAATACATTTTTGAAAATTTATGCCGATGTACAGAGTAAATACATAGAGGTCTTGATTGCACAGACAGTCTATATTCTACCACTTAAACTGCTATAGTATCTCTGATGACAAGGCAGTGCTATTATGCTAATTTCTGTGTTGTTCCTCATCTGGAGTTTTCCTTGTGACTTTATGAAATATAGTTGTTACATCAAAAATGTTACATACAGATCCTGCAAAAGAAATTATGCATCAGACAAGCACTATACAGTTCTATAATTGAATTTAAAAGTCTGTATTGATAAACATAGTAGTGTTCATAGTTATACAGTCTATAAATGTGACTGGGACTGCAAAAATAGGGCATGTGGGCACATGATTTTGGCCTGTTTTTTCATGCTTTCATCACTCTTACCTTTTTGTGCCATTATGCTATGGCAAAGCAATTTTCATCTCTTAGACAACAGTTAATTGGCTTTATGATGCAGGCATTAGCAGAAATGCGGTGACTACTCTATTAGGGAGTTTTGTCGTAATTCAACTTGCATCTCCAGTATAGTTGTAGATCTAACTTCAGTATACAGTGGATCCTTGCGTGGTGGTTCATTATGGTATGTCTGCTTAATTAAATCCTTAGAAATGCTAAGCGTGTTCATATGGCTTCCGGCGACATTCATGGTCATGTGTGGTAAATACCTATCGCCAAAACTTTTCTTAACATGATTCATACCACCGATGAATTTATTACCACTTATGGTGCATTTTGTAGTCTTCTAATGGATCGTGGTATAGTAAGCTACTGTAGCATGATCGTTTACCTTCAATTAACTGAAATCCACAAAATTACTATAATAAAACTCTCTAATAGAGCGTTCAAGTTTGACCAAATTTCTGCTAATGGGTTACAGAATGCGAATATTCTGTTCCAGGACTGAGATATAACCTGTACAGTGATGGGGTGTAGTTTGTGCCCACATGCCCTATTTTTGCAGGCCTGGTCACAAATTGCATATTAAATTTAGTACTAATTAGGCAGCTTAATTTCTCTTTGATGCAGTAGTGTCAACTTCCTAAACAGTTTAATTAGCCCAACTGTACATAATTAGGTCACCACATTATTATGTGTATAATATGATGTGTATAATATGATATGATGTGTATAATATGATGTGTATACACATCATATTTGTGACCAAATTTTGGAAAATCACCCATATGGGTGCATTTGACACCTAAAATATTTAATGTTCAATTCACAAACTTTATAGCACAAATCTACTTGTTGACGGTTAAAGTACATTAAATTGCAAGAAAATTCTTGAAATATTTTCAATATTATGCCCTACTCTTATTAGCAACCCACTAAACATGAAGATTCTAATTGTTTCATGCGCACCCATAAGAATGATTTTTCAAAATTCAGTCACAATTGTTGAATGGCTTCATACCATTGGTAAAAGGAATATGATAAATAGTCTGGCATTTCTTGTTTACTACAGTATTTTAACAGTACTGTATTATGATCAAAGGGATAACACAGCACTGTTGGAAACAAATACAATCAGCAAATTTGAAGTATGCTGCCAAGTATACGAAAGTGTTATGGATGTGCCAGAAATATCTGCACTGACACCAGCACTATTCCAGACCCTCCATATGATTTAGTGGTACGGTATAAGGAACGAAGGTACTACAGAGGCACTGCCACCCAGTCTATGAAGTTAACAAAACATGAAGAAAGCACTTACTACCATCCAATGCAAAGATGTATACAAATGAAGCATCCATCTTTCAATACCAACATGCTAAACATTCCAGCTGAGCTAGCACGTGATCTCTTACCTATTCACAAATCACACATATTTGATAACTTAGGCATTTTTTTTTAGGTTTACAAAGTAATGCAAACTATTTGACTGATGCATTTGTAGCTGTGTTGTATGAATGATCATTTTTGCTGTGTTATTTAATTTTTAGCTATGTTGAGTTAGATTTTTTTTGCAAGTATGATCATTAACACTGCAATGTTCAATGATTTGAATTATTCTAATTAATGCCAATTTTAGTACACTACAAACCAGCCTTACGTAGCTAATAGGTGAAATAACATGCAATAATAAAAGAAACTAACTATTATATTATCTGAAATAACCGTTGCCAGTTTACCAGCCATGATTAAGTTACATTGGAGAGATTCGCGATGTAACATGATGGGCACTAATTATAATTGTGCGTGATTAGCCACTCCTGAGTTGAAGGCTTTTTTTGCCAAAGTGAGTGCGTGTGTGTGGTAGTAGTATTATCTCCCAGTATAATGAATCAACAATTACGGCTCTGAACACGATTAGTAAGTGAGTGCCCGCCCCTCTTCATTCTGTTCCGGCTTTCATCAGTACCCAGATATCATGGAAAAATAGAGTTTTTGCTAATCCCTGGAAATTTACAAGTGTTTTAATGCTATCAAGTTACATGTTTTGGCAATTAAATTCATCCAATTGAATTTGTTGCGTTGGCACAAGCATTAGTCATAATTACATTGTCTTCAAGAAAGAAACTGCTCATCACGAAGCGAATCATGGAGCAACTGCTACATCTTTTTTGTGCTTTCTCCAGCTACCAATCTTGTTAAGGATAAATTCTAATGCCAAAGTGACAAATTCAATTGCCAAAACCTGCATTTAAAGACTAATACAGCATATATGTACTATAAAAGGCTAAAGGGGTAAGCTTCATTGTAGCATAGCTAACTTGTCTTACCTGTAATGTGGGTGTGATCTGTATTTAAAAACATGCCAAAACACTTGTGTATGCACAATAAAACTAGTTTTTATAATGTTTCCCAACCTGTAGAATGGCAAGGATACTGAAATACCTTCATCTGAGTGGTTCTTGTGGTCAAGCTACAACTCATGATAATAGTAACGTGAACATTAACTTATTCCAACAACCAATTTCAATCTAAGAATTTTTATAGAACAAAATGGATGGTATCTCTACTTCATGAGTTAAGGCATTATAAAATAATGCCTTATCCACAGGGCATTATACAGATAATGTCCTGACACTGTATGATACCCTGATATATGTGTGCCAAAAAAATTCCTTTGATCTGTCCACGTAAAGTGTTACATATTGATTAATTGTTTATGGAAGGCACAAACCATTTGGAATTGTCTCATTTTAATACAATGACACTAGCTTTTATTATATGTCTTTAAAGACATGATAACACTTACACTCTACAAGTCTGTAGTATTGATCAATTAGTATAAAACACCACTCCTAATATGGTAGTAGTTAATAATGATAGTGTTTAATAGTTGATGAATAGCTTGAATAGCTTGTAATCTTCACTATCAAACACAAGATACAACATGTTATCAGACAGTATTGTATGTTATAGTTATATCCCATTATGAGTGTAATAACAATATATTAAAAATTATGAATTTAAAAATGAAGTAGGGATCCAAGCGATAAAAAGTAGTGAAACTAGAGATGAACAATGGTAGTTATTACAGCATAGCTCAGTAGGTAATCCCTACTTTGGCAATGAACACAAAATAATTGTTATACCATGCCAAAGTAGGGATTTCCCACTGAGCTATGCTGTAATAACTACCATTGTTCATCTCTTGTTTCACTACTTTTTATCGCTTGGATCCCTACTTCATTTTTAAATTTTTATATACTAGTTTGTTTAGTTTTTTTGTTAAAGCATACAGCTAGCTATAAATGTGTGACTGTTCTATTAGGATGACTGCTGTATTAGAGTATCTCGAGTCAGCTTGCAAAAGATGTGTGTTTGCCAAAAAGGGCTCAAAAAAGGGTGTGCTTATCGTGGTTTTGATCGATTATTAGACTAGAGTATCTCGAATCAGCCTATTAACTTGAAGGTGTGTGGTCACAAATACAGCTAGCATAAAAGGGGCGTGGTCTCAATCCATAGATCGATCTACGTAGAATAAAGAATGGGCGTGACCTTGTGACCTATCGTGGAATACCGGTACCTCCGTAGCTACAGTAACGTACTCTAAGCACCTTAAATAATTTTGTGGCATCTATAGTATTATGCTGCTTAAAGAAAGTGTTGATATGGAAACTTAATGCCTCGATATGGTTTCGTTGGATGAAGAAGAAGACAAGCAGCCTGATTGAAGATAAAAGAAAAGACAAGGCGCACAGGGCATACACTCGTCGGAACCCCAAAAGGCACATCCCACCAGTGAGCTTGTTGTTGTAGCGTAAAATGGTGACCGTGTGCTACTTCGTTTGGGCTCTAGGCTTGCGACCGTGGTCAGTGAGTGAGGCATTGAGGCAGTTGTACTAAGTTTGGAGATTTTGGCGATTTTTTTAAATTTTATATCCGGCCACCTGTAAGTGTTTTGTTGTATTTAATGTTGTTTTATGTATTATATGGACTAGTACTATTCCATAAAGGTGGTTTTCGCCACCGCATACAATGTTTGTAGGATGATTTTTAAAGGCGGAATTTTGGGCGGCGCGCGAAACATTCACCACGATCCCTACTTAAATGGTACAACCGTACCGTTTGATGTTATCATCCGAGTATATGGGATATAACTATTTTATAACCAAGTGTGCGGGAGTGCATAAAAGTTTCCGGATAATAAATTAAGTTCCGGTTTGAGTTCCTGTCACTGTGCTAGGAAATTTGTATGAATTGTGTGGAGATTCAACTTCGCGCTACAACAGAGACCCTGCATACTGTCTACAAACTTTAGTAGAGGCAATGTTACGAAGTAACAGTTCCAGGTACAATTCGCCTTCATCAAATGCTGGTATGGTGGTGTTGTGTGGCATGCAAGAGAAAAAAAAGACCGACAAATGGCTACCGCAGTCCGAGATAGAATGATGAAGCTAGAGGTTTTCAAAAGAAGTTAGTTCTTCACCAGTGACCATTGGGACTAATTGCTAGAGCAAAAATCGGCACAGACTGTTCTTGACATTTGTTAAACTATTGTATTGGTAACTTGTAGTGTTACTGTGTAAAGGATTAACTGTTTTCTTGTAAGATTTAGGAGGTTTAAGTGCTGTATTGGTGTTTTGTGTCAATATTTCCTTATTTGGCTCTTTGTTCCATTAGTAAACAATACCATTCACAGTTATTATTATATCATGAGACCGAGTGGCTCCAGCAACAGGGTGATAAGTTAGTTATCACTGGGTGATAACTAATATATCGTACAGTAGCAGCACTGCTCTGTCTAGCTGTATGGTAGTTATAACCCAGTGCAGCACTTTGACACTCCCACACACTGTACATACATGAAATTTATTAGGTTATCACCTGGAGTTTAAACAAGTGTGGATGAAGTTCCTTGAGACTAAAGTAGGAATAAAATGTCTACTTCAGATGTCTCTTGTTTTACTATATCTTAATTTGTCTTCACACTTGTATCCAAGGCTCTCCATTATTAGAGAGGCCTTCACAAAAATTATGATGAAATAGTCTCCCACAAGAGCACGCACATTACTCTTGATCAAACTTTAGTGTCCTCTTATATACAACTACTTGTCAGAAGTAATTGTGGGTTTTAATTTCACTACACTATACATCACTTAGTTTACCGTACATCACTACAACACTTATAAGACATCAAGTAATGTTGTGGACGCTTTTGGGTTGATATCTCTAAATGTGTGAATAAGATAAAAAGTACTGCACTGTGATGTGTAACTTATATACCACGCTTTGTGGTTATGATTACCGTATATGGAGTAACATCACCATATATGGTGTAACTTCACACATTCTATGAAATCCTTATCTAAAAGGTAAACAAGTCTCTAATAGCAAATGCCTAAATCAACCACCAGCTATTCACCTTAGCTACTGTAACAATTCAACTTTTGTCTCCTTCGTGGATAATTTAGTAATTGTGACTAGGTGGGTATGGCAACGCTAAAGACTCTAACATGTCTGATCCATCAAGAATTTCTACTGATGTCGATCTCCAACATGTGCTGTTTCACTATAACTTACTATCTATAATCGTTTCACAACTGGGGTGTAGAATACGTATAACAGTTATTAAATGATTACTATTGATATGACAAAAATATAGGCACTCACGCGGGCCCTCGTGCTCATGCATACACTTTTGTCATATAACACTTATCATTCATTTTATAACTGAACTGCATATGCAATGTTTCGCTTATGGTTAGTGTAGGATTATCAAGGTGTCCTGATTATCAAGGTGTCCTGATCATCAAGCTGTCCTGATTATCAAGGTTTCCTGATTATCAAGATGTCCTGATTATCAAGGTGTCCCGATTATCAATATGTCCTGATTATCAAGGTTCCCTGATTATCAAGATGTCCTGATTACCAAGGTGTCCCAATTATCAATATGTCCTGATTATCAAGATGTCCTGATTATCAAGGTGTCCCAATTATCAATATGTCCTGATTATCACGGTTTCATAATTTTTCAGGTCAATTAATGTACTAATAGACCACTACCAAGTGTCCACAACATGTATGTGTCCTCAAGTGTCCACATTAACAGGTTCCAGTTTATTGTCCACACATAATATGTGACCGGGCCTGCGAAAATAGGGCATGTGGGCACATGATTTTTGCCTACTTTTTCAAACTTCCATCGCTCATAACTTTTTATACCATTATGCTATTGCGGTCCAATTTTCAGCTCTTGGTTAGCATTTAATTGGGATTATGATGCAAGTTACAGAATGCAGATATTCTGTACCAGTACTGAGATATGACCTGTAGAGTGACGGGGTGTAGTTTGTGCCCACATGCCCTGTTTTCGCAGGCCCGGTCACATATTTACATTCACTTGTTATGTACTCATGAAGAGATGGTAGAATATTCATTCATACAAAATACATATCATCATTTTACAACTAAACAGATTCAATAATAACTTGTTATTGTCAATGATTAAATACATGTAGTAGTTTTGTTTGGACATCATGTCTTGTTATTTTATTGTGATTATTAAGTAAATAGTGAGGCTACAACTACTCACCCCAGTAGTTGGTCTCTTCTTCTTCTCAGTCATCACAATGTTGTCACTTCACCAGTTAGTATAACAGTTACTCCATAAATTGTGTGGGGTCTAAGAGATCACCTGACCTACAGGATATTAAACTATGTAGTACAATGATCACACACAACACAGTACAATAGTACAATGGTGAACACACAGAAAGTGAAATATCTTATAACAAACTATGTGAATCAAGGACATCATTGAAAAAGAAAACATCCATTATAAGATCTTGATACCAACAGGTCTGGTCAATACAATTTAACAGAAAAAACAACTTCTTTATTGTAGTACAACTTCTTTATTAATAAACCAAACCTTCATAGTCACCCTTAAAGAGGTTCCAGTGTTTACAATGAAACTATACAATATGGACTTTTGGTTGTGAAGGTATCTTTATTATCCTAAGCAGTTGGGACCTTAACTAAGTATCTGGATTATGTACATAGGTGTCCTCAAGTGACGATGTTAACAGGTTCCAGTGCAATGTAAATACCTTTGGCCAATCAAGGTTTCCTCATGTTCCAGGTCAGTTTATGCACCAGGGGCTAATCCAGGAGCTGGCAAGGGGAAAGGCACAAAAAAAATTAAGGTTCACAGGCACTTAGCATGCACAAAGGTGCTGAGTGACAGTTTGTCAGGTAAATGTGTAGTAAAAAGAGGTGATATGTCTGCTTTTTAAGCTAAAAAAGTATTTTATTCTTGAGTAATAAACTGATATTGCGTATCAAAGTGATATAGCTATAATAATTCCTAAAAGGAAGTGTAAGGAGAGGAGGCATTTGCCCCAAATGCCCCATTCTGAATATGCTATTGTGTACTAAGGTATACTTCGAGACCTTCTAGCATCCTCAAGTGCTAGACTTCAGTGTATACTAGTCCCAATTTGTCTCAAAGTCTCTGTATCCCTGCCTTCAAAGATCCACATGTTTACTGTGATACACTGGTGATATGCGGTGTTTACTTTAGGCATAGATATTATATAGTACATACCCGGGATTGCGTACCGACTTTGTTAACACTTATCAATACATCACTCCTCTTTGTGCTTCAATATATGGTATTCTGTTATTAATTGTAAATGTTTCCCATAAAACTGGCCACATCCTGGTAGGCACCGGCCGATTATGCCGGCATAATTTATAGCATAATAGGTGACCAAAAGCATCAAGCATAATGCCAGCATAATAGGGACGATGTTTGAAAAATTAATTAAATGCGCAATACGCGTGCCTGAAAGAAAGCAAATATTCACTGCCAATAGTATTATTAGTGCATTCCATGTTTAAAAACATGTAATATAACTTATTAAACCGTTTCTTTGTTGGTTATTCACACTTTGCAGAAATAAGATCGAGATACTCTAATAGAGCAGTCACTTACTCTAATAGAGCAGTCAGGAAAGGCTGATATACTCTAATGAAACAATCAGTTCTAGAGCATAATCTTGATTTTGAAAGCATAATTTTGAGCATAATAGGCTTAATTTTTGGGCAATGCTCAAAAGCATAATAGGTAAAATTTTGGGCATAATAGGCCGGTGCCTACCTACTGGTGATTTTAGTAATATGAAGATTTAACCTCTTCAACATCTATTAGACAGTAAAAGGATGCACTAGAACACCTCTCAATAGACTGAATTACCAGGAAAATGCTTGAAATACAGCATAAGCATCGTGAAAGTGATATTGCAAACCTCAAACTTGCTACCATATTTCATCTAAATAATAACAACTCAAAAAACCAGACTACAATCGTCATGCCTAACTTAAACCATTTGTCTGTGCCCACTCAACCAACAGCATCATAGTAAGTGACATATTTAGCCATTTAACAAGAGCTGAGATCCCCAAACACCTTCCAACAACACGAAGCGGATATCACTGTTTTAACACTAAGCTTGTGCCGCTTTTCTGGCTTTAACACTTAGCCGATCAGGATCTGTCCTCTAGCCATTGGAACTGTAGAGGACAGCAGATATGATGCTGTTGAGCTCCAGTACTATGCTGACTAGTACAACACTTGCACGGTACACTATAAAGGAAAAGTGTTAATGAGTGCAATGTGGATCATTCCTTTGAAAACGGGCGGTACGCAATCCCGGGTATGTAGTATACAATATCTATGCTTTAGAGGAATTAACAAGTTTTTCATCACAAAAATGTGCCACAATTTGCAAAAGAAAGTTGTGTTGGTGTACCAGATGAGTATTCTCATAATTACCTAGTCAAATTAACCAATACGAGCGAGGCTCAATAGATCACTTTACCTGCAAGTAAAAGCAAAGCCATATAGTTATCTAGCTAGCAATGTTATAGTATTGCTTTTCATGTCATGGTATCACAGAACATTTTCTACGAAGCTAATCTAATAAATTCATAAATTCCTGATATTCTAAAACTTGGGATGAAGTACCTTGAGAATTAACATCTATATAGTAATATATCTTCAGGTGTTGTGACCTTCTTGTTTTAGTTACTACATTTTTATCTACTTTTTCCTTCCACTTGTATTTAATTCAAGGCTCTCTATAATTTTAGAGAGACCTTCACAAAAATTATGAACTACTTTTTTAGCTTATATAAAACACTTATTAGTTGAACTTTAAAGTCCTCTTATATACAGTTACTTGTCAGAAGTAATTGTGGGTTTTAATTTCACTACACTATACGTCACTTACTCTACTGTACATCACTACAACACTTATAAGACATCAAGTAATGTTGTGGTGGATGATTTTGGATGGATATCTCTAAATATTAATGTTTTATGCTATGGAAATGCTATAGACTGGTTGCCCTTCTGGGATTCCTTCAAGGCCGCCGAACATGAAAACCCAGTATTTCCATGGTTGATAAAATAATTCAATTACCTCTCCTCTCTTCTAGGTGGACTAACTAGCAAGGTGGTGCAAGGACTAACACTGACTGAAACAAATTACAATGCTACAGTGACTGTGTTGCAAGAAAGGTTTGGTGACCAACAAGCGATTATATCCACTAATATGAATGAGTTATTGAAGCTTAAAGACAGCACTGTGGATCGCTTTTCCTCCTTAAGAAACCTCAATGATTGTGTCACAAATCATGGTAGAGTATTACATAATAGTTATACGGGAATTATGTGGACTCTATGAAATTTGTAAACCTGAAGGCCTGGGCTGTAGTGCACAAGCGAAGCGAGGGCGCTACTAAATAAGGGCCTGTGGGTTTATAACTTTCATAGACTCCACATTGTGCCTGTGTAACTGCTTTAGACCTATTTCACATTACACTCAGATTACTTACCTCGTCCACGGCTGTTTCTGCTATAGACTCGGCAAAAGTGGCTGGTTTTCTTGCAATAATACTAACACCATGGCAACTATGCATGCTCACTTCAAGTTGGAAGTGAACACTGGAGAAGCCACACATATTCTCAACATCATCTCACAAAATTAATGCCCCTCGGCATCCCTTAAATCCCATAGCCAGTTCTTTATATGGCAGCAGTGAATTGCCGAAGTGTGTGTATTGTGGAGGTGATCACTACCGCTCCATGTGTACTACCATCCCGGGAGTGAAGGGCTGTTGTGATTTCCTACTCAAAGCAGGACGTTGCTTTACACCGTCTGAAACATTGTAATCAATCAAGAAGTGTAAACACTGTGGAAGGAAACATCATTAGTCAATTTGCAACAGGACTACTAGTGACAAGACACTGCCACCATCTGATCCAACCACTTCCTCTGAAACTACTGCAAATTATAGCATTATAGCAATTATTGGAATTATAGCATAGCACTAAACAGTAAGAAGAACAAAATCGATTTATACAGCAGCTATACTAACAATAAACTACCAGCACTTACATTTTACAGCCATAGTTTCCAGTCTACAACATTGCCATTTGGCCTAAATTGTTCACCAACGATTAGCAAATCAGCCATGGTATAGTGTTAGCCCTGTAGTTACTTACTTATGTGTATGGGTATGAAGGTAGTTTGGTTGAAGAAATAGTTTGCTTACGTTTACCGCATCATAAACAAACGCACATGTCATGCATACCGCTGCGGCTACAAAAACAAAACAAAGATTTTCAAACTCTCCATGAGCAAGAAAAAAGATGGTATATAGTTTCAATCAATTTAAGTCTCTATACCTTGAGTAATGGTCTGATAAACTCTTGTGTATTGTTTCTATGTAGTATACAATATTTCACAAATTTATTTATTTATCTAATTTTCTCAATACGCATGCTTATGCGAACAAATTGGGTTTTTGCTGAGACGGTCACATACACATTATAACTAACATCAGTGAGAGAGTAATAGCAGTAGAAAATAACAGTGTAGTAAACTAGTTAATACTCCAATGACATTGATCACTTCAATGAAATTGATTAAGCGAAATACAACAATTACTAACCTAACTTATAACATCTAACTTATTTAGATTACAACTTGTTATTGTACCTTGAGTTGACAGCTGCTTGTAAACAAGAAATGTATTGTTAATTGCTAGAAATAAAATAAATTAAGCCCTCTGTACCTCTCTATGCGACTGGACCTCAGCATGGCTGTTGCTACCCAGTTAAACACCCATGCATTTTGCTAATGTAAAAGGAACATACTATATTTCAAACTACTCATTGTTATTGTTATTGTTGTTGTTGTTGTTCCTTGACAGTTGCTTGTAAACAAGAAATGTAATGTTGATTAGTACAAACAAGGACATTACAACTCCCTCTAATTCAGTACAGCTGTTACTAGCCATTTAAATGCTCATTCATTGCCAATGTTACAGGCGCAAAATTATCGTGTTTCATAGTGTGGTCTCTATTGGACATGAGTGAGGCACTAGAGGATTTAGAGACCACATTTTCAGCCAATCAAATTTCAGTATCAAACTTGTTTTATTCTTCACAAAAACAACTTAACTGTGAAAAAGGTGCAGCCACCAAAAAGCCAGCAAGAAAAAAAGATGTGAAATCCAAGGTGGCGGCCAAGAAATGGCTGTGATGGTAGGTTAATGGCAAAAATTTTAATAACGACAATTCAGGTGAATTTGGTATCAAATCCTAATGAAACTTACAGAAGGCAACACAAATTCACCTGAAATGCTGTTATTAATATTTGTGATCGATATTGTTTTACCTACCATCACAGCCATTTCTTGGCTGCCACCTTGGATTTCACATCTTTTTTCAAGCTGGCTTTTTGGGGTTACACCCTTTGTCACAGCTTGGCTGATTTTGTAAAAATAAAATTAATTCTGATGAACTTTGAGACATTGTGAAACTAAAATGACTACAGTTTCATATCCCTAGCTGCCAGATATTCTATGCTCTTTGGGTCGCCCCCTTCCTCACCCCTAACATCAACTAATTCCACCACCACTGACATGTTATAAGATGTCTTGCCTTAACTACTGCTTTATACCAATCAAATTGATTTTTTCTGTACTTGTAATGTTTACATCCAAGGCTCTCTATTATTAGAGAGACCTTCACAAAAATTATGAACACCTTACGTCAGCTATTTTCCGAATACACATTGATAAAACAGTAGTGTCCACTTATATACGGCTGCTTGTCAGAAGTAATTGTGGGTTTTAATTTCACTACACTATACATCATTTAGTTTACTATACATCATTTAGTTTACTATACATCATTTAGTTTACTATACATCATTTAGTTTACTATACATCATTTAGTTTACTATACATCATTTAGTTTACTCTACATCACTACAACACTTATAAGACATCAAGTACTGTTGTGGTGGATGATTTTGGTAGGATATCTCTAAATATAAACTTTCCATAATGTTGTATCTACCGTTTGGTTGTCTTCATCACATAAAAATTATCATTCATCTGACTGCACTGTATCTATGTCATATGTACTTACCATGTTCATGCCTCAGATCAAAGGAATTCCAGAGGATACATTTTTGCCATGAACAAGCAATTTTGAGTTACTATTAACATTTAAGTGGCTATATAATACAAGTTACAGAATGCAAATATTCTATTCCCAGTATTGAGACATGACATGCTGTATAACAGGGTGTAGTTATTGCCCACATGCCCTTAGGCCAGTCACATTCTCCATGTGTACCTCTTCACAGGGATGTGACTAAATGTGACCAGATTCGCAAAAACACAGCACAATCACAAATAATTTTTGAATTTCTGTTTAATAAATATTTATAATCTATTTAGGAAAGTGCATGTTCTGGCAAAGTTTCAGCCTCATATGCCAATAACTTTTGGAATTACAGCCCTACAAAGTAGCAGTAACAAATAGATCAATTTATACACCAAGTACAGGGAAGGACACTTGCTAAAAACAATTGTAGAATGTAGTGTTGGGCGATTAATTGATTATTCAATTAATCTAAATTATTGTCACAAATCGATTTTACATCTTGTCATGCAGCAAACATCAATTTTTTTAATTTGTGCAGCTGGGGCGCCAACAACTAATTTTGTCTACAAGGGGTTTTCAAATTGTTTCAATTAATGCGCGTTGTGTTGTGTCTGTGTGGCAGGTGTAATGGCTGGTAGTCAGCATGTGGCAGGTGTAAAGGTCAGGAACAAGGGAGCATGGCAGCTGAAATAACAGCAGTAAATTTGTGGCAGGTGAACTGGCCAGTAGTGAAAACGAGCGTGACGGAGACAGTGCTACCAGGTCTGAATAATGCTGTTATTTTAAAGCCAGAGAACACTACATTACCTGTCTGGTATTAATTTGGTTTAGTTCCTAGTAGTGGCAGTATGCCCAAGGATCTACAGAAGCCTGAGAATGTTTATTTAGTGTTTCAGGAAACATTGTTACCAATAAACGATCCTTTGCTAAACTCTGAAAAGGTCAACATGCTAGCCTTTTAGCTACTTATTTACCATGCTACAACTATCACTTACACAATGTTACAAATATCGAGATTAAATCGAAAATCTAGATTATTTGGCTTCAAATATCTAGATTACTGAAAATGCAATATCGCCCAACACTAGTAGAATGACATGAAGTTAGAGTTTACACAATCGTGTTCACCATGAGTAGTGGAATTGATGACCAGATAGTTGTTGCCTTGTATTACTTTTCTTCACTACATTCAAAGGCAAAATTGACAAAGAAAACTTGATTGCATACTACAACTATATTGTTTTGACTGCATGACATGATGTAAACAAGCTCACATAACTTCTGTATCCTTGAGACTATTGCAACAAAACAATGGTTTTCAAGTATCTCTAGATGATATTCAAGTTTATTGTGTTATTAGCTACGTATGATCAAAGCATCCAAAAATTTAAGGATTTAATAGGCATTTGTCAAATTCATCAATTGTATTCAATTCTTTATAGTGTTTGCATGATTGTGTCAGGTTTTAGCAGATCTGGTCACAAATGTACACACCAGAGTACACTGAGATATGAACCACTTTATCATGGGCGTTCAAAGGTACCTCTTGGGGTTTAACTCATATATTCACTGGGCAATATCTATTGCATAATATCATGGGAATGAGGGTTGCTCATGGCTTTGATGCCCAAACAGTTGAAAGATACAAAACACTTTGACTCATTTTATTGAGTGACACAGAGTTTTTATTAGCTTACACATTAGGCAAGGCTCAGTGTAGTTGCTAAGTTTACAGTAACTAAACTACATTCTATCTGCAAAACAATTGTTCAATGCATATGTCTACCCACTGTATGGGGGGCACGTCAACCACTGATCAGACCAGAATATGACAACTAAAGGAGTAGCTTATTGTTTTAATAAATTCTATTGTGAGTTAAAACACTCTTTTACACCTTAAAAATAATCCCACAATTGAAAGTTCATGGAATGCATTGAAACATAATGACAAAGGAGTAACATTCTGAGAGCTATTTACCCATGCAATTGAAATCAGAATTGATCATCAGATGGTAGTGTATAAACAAATGGTGTGCGTGTTCTGTAGTTCTTTCACCTATCAAGTGAGTGTGATGTATATCACATGTACCACTTTCACACCTCAGATCAAAGGAGCCGCCTGGGCTACATTTCGTATGCAGCCAAGCTAACCACGGTACATACGAAATGTAGCTGGGCTACAACTGGGCAGTGATTATATAGACGTTGAGGCCGAAATCGATCATGGGGATTGATTAATACTTATGTGATTAGGATACACGACTTCGATTTCGCCATGAAAACCACTCATGACAGAGAGCATTTTTTTTATCCTCACCAACCTACAAGTTGAAAAACGTAGGGCTAAGGTGAGAACTAGTGCTATAGCTTATTCACCAATTGTTCCCGCACGTTTTTGAATACTGACACATCCCCATCACAAAGTTGCCACTCTGCACGAAGCAACCACTCTACAAGCTAGCTCACTTATCTAGGCCTTTAGTGAACTCCACACTTTTCCATTAATGATTCAAAAGCACTGATTAAAACATTAAACTCACGTAACTGCAATTCTCTGTGATATCTCTAGGATATGTCCGCTGCATACGAAATGTAGCCCAGGCGGCTCCTTTGATCTGAGGTGTGAAAGTGGTACGTGTGATATACATCACTCAGGGTGCACTCACCTGATAGGTGAAAGAACTACAGAACACGCACACCATTTGTTTATACACTACCATCTGATGATCAATTGATATCTCTAGGACAGAACGTACTATGTAGCTGCTGACCCATAACTAAAAATGGTACGTATGAATATATATATTATAATACAGCCAGTGGCTGCACTTTTATTGGCTTGGGTGATTGATCGCCCTGTACAGGCTATCCGCCTGATAAGTGTTATATATTAGTTGTAACAGGGGGTATTTGGGTTTTTCCTGATATGGATCTCCTCTGCCCAAGAGCCACAGGCCCTCGGGCAGTCGGCCATACATATCAGGCAAGGCCCTCAGGCCCGTGTTACAACTATTAGTTATACCTAGAGTTGGGCGATTTATCGGTATAAGCGAGAATACAGCTGCTTCTTGTTGCAACTACAACACTTATACATGTTAACCACACCATAAGTTATTGTACTTGTATATCAGTATTTCAGCCTCCTTGTGCTTGCAAACAAGACTAAGTGCTACTACTCGAAGCAACACACTAATTATTAGAATACACACGAGGCACGTGTACGCAGCACTACTGTGATTGTGGGATAAAACGTCTGGCCTCACATTAGTAAGCCTCACTAAATTATCTGCCAGCTATACATGGGATCTATGCCTCCTTCAAGATTTATACACATTCCATGACATCTGCATGAGTTAGGCTGCTTTATCCATACTCCTTGTGGCTGTGGTAGTAAATTTACCTGTTTCACCCATGCAAATATAATATGTGACCCAGTCTGGGATAACCAGGCTTATCGCCTATGTAGAAGTATCGAGAAATGCCGGTTTTAAGTATTTAGTGTGTTGTAGTTCGCCTATGGTTGAGAAGCTATGTGTACCAAAATTTCACATGTTTTACACCAATTCCTTACCTTCCAGAGTATCCACTGTGCAAGTAGCCAACAACTAAGTTTCCCGACATTTTAAAGCTGAGGCTGACTGTATCAGGCAAGCTGCAAATTGGGTGGGAGGCTGGGCCCTGGAAGGCAGGCAAGATGGTGTTCAAAAATTGAAACGGAAGGTGTAGGGAAGGAGTTTTGAACCATTGAGGTCTCAAAACTGGCTAAAATGAAAGGAAATTCACATCAGATGTATTTAATCAACACCACAGAGCTGTACAGCCACATAAAGTCATCCCCAGGTTGACCAGAGCTCCCACACCGCATGTACGGATCGTCGCTGGGCTTGGGAAAAGCAGCCAGCAAAACCAGACCACTCAAGTCTAGTTGATTTTTACTGTGGAATTAGATAGTTTATTTATGTAGCTTCATGTCCTGGGTGAAAAATCGAATCTGCTGACATGGGAAATAAGACCGGTTTTCTCAGACTGGATCACAAATGTTTTTGAGTGTACTTGCTATAGTTCATTTTGTAGCCAGGTACTTGACAAGGACACAAACCACCATTTGAACTTGCCACACCACCCACAAAAGATGTTGATTAAAATCATCCTTGAGTAGTTTGAGTAATGCTGAGTGTCAAATCCTGTAGACTGATAGTCTAGCTATCCATTGGTGGGATTAGTTTGATTTTGTCTGATACATGAATTGGATCTGCTTTGTAAAATCTGGTCACATATGATCAGTATTCCATTATAACTTTGTTTGGGAAGAGTATATAGCTAGTTATCTAAATCTCAGTATGTTCAGGAGTTCCTAGTTCACCACAATATGATAACTCACTCCCTATGTAGCACAATATGTGAACATCCATCATATTTAGTAAAATCAAAATGAAATAAAGAAATACTACAATTACAGTAATGGTACATGATGTACAGTAAACACCACAATAGTTATCCCAACCCTGGGGGGGGGGGGGGGGACCACAACTGATAAACTTTCACAACTCTGTAAAGTTGTGTGTGTTCAGTTGATATAATCATAAACACATCCAAAATAATGTACTAATAATTATAGATAACAACAACTACACCAAACAGTCACAAAACAATCAAATACTCTAATAGAACAATCACCTTGATATTCTAATATCATATTATCAAGACACACTGTAGACTGTCACACAGCCAAGAAAGCCAGCATGCTACACGAAGAAAATAGCTATTTCATGCATGCATATAGCTGCATGGTCCAATCACACTATATTTGCATTATAACGTATGAACATGTAGCTGTCCGCCAGTTAAGACAGGCCACATGGAAAATTTGATTAAATTCGTAATTTGCAAGATATGGACATTCAAAGTTTCCAATTATTTTGTTCATATTCCTTTTTTCTTCTTATGCTGTATGGATGCTAAAAGGCTTTAAATTCTTTTCACACACTTTGCAAATATTGCTATAAAACGTAAGAGTGTACTTCAATTTCCTCGATTCATGGCACAAACGAAGAACAAATAAAGGTACACCAAGTTTGCTGTGAATCTGATAAATATCCAAGGAGTGATGAGCATTTATTCACACAAAAATATCAAACTTTTGTTACTGCTACAGGTTAAACTGAGTATGGGAGTAACTTGAGAATAATTGTATGTACAGCTGTACATAGGCTGATCACCATAGCAGTGCCTTTTGGTAGTTTGAATAGCTTTACAGCTACAGCCACAAAGTTATAAAGCAAACACCAAACAAGTACAAAATCATGGGATCAAATAGAGCAGTCACTGCAGGGTAAAAAAGGTGTACAAAAATGTTGAAATATTTAACCAGACTTCAAACCAGATACCTCCATATGCAATATCTACATTCTTAACCACTAAACCACTGCTATCTTGGCTGATTATCTAGTTTAATTTCTGCTTTACCATTAAAAATTCTGCTTATAAACAAATATTTGTTTTTCATATAGGTTACCTTCTTGTTTAAGTTGTTTTAGATACCAACTTTTCCTTTTATAATCCTTAAACTTCTAAACTGCTTTTTTTACTGGTAACGATAACATTCAAGGCTCTCTATTGCTAAAAATACCTTCAAAAACATCATGTAGTTTTTTTACCAAATAAACTAATCAGCATTGATTTAACTTTTGTTCCCTAATATATACAGCTACTTGTCAGAAGTAATTGTGGGTTTTAATTTCACTACACTATACATCACTTAGTTTACTGTACATCACTACAACACTTATAAGACATCAAGTAATGTTGTGGTGGATGATTTTGGGTGGATATCTCTAAATATGAACTTCCATAATGTTGTGTCTACTGTTTGGCTGTCTTCACATAAAATATTACCAAAAACTGTTGTGTGGCTACGTATATGGTAACTATTACTTACAAAGCTGTTATTAACTAACTACAGTACATAAGCTACACAAACACCAGTTAACTACCATGATAGAAATAATGGTCAGATATTAGAAAAATGTAGTGAATGTCAGAATATGTTCTATTCGGTGGACATACAGGTAGTATATACACAATAAGTAATGTCCACACTATCGAGGTGTTCTCAATATTATAGTGACATTCATACCGACACACAGACACATCAGTTTTGACAAAATTTCAGAGGGGTGGTATATTTAGTGGAATGGCGGAAACAGCGTAATTGGTGGAAACAGCAGAATCATAATTTACAGATTATGGACAGTCTTAGTATACCCACTACCAGTTAGCTATTCACTGTTACATACCACGGTTGAGGCTCGTGGTCTTTGTAGCGACGATTTCTGTCTTCTTGCAGCTTACCATCATCTGTGGCAATCAAATCTTAGACTGTAGTCTTATCTTGAGCCTCATTTAATAATTTAATGATTTATTAATCATCACCTTCCAATTAACACACTATATTTAAAGCACATATTACTAGAAGTGCCTTATAGCTAGGTACCAAACATGTGATAAGAGCATTCTAGAATGTTCTTTAACTTATGTATTACCACATTTTGAATTGCAGAACAATTGGTAATGAATATTAAAGCTTACTCTTGGGTAACCATACTCCATTTTCTTGGGGTGGCATTTACAGATTTTCAATTATAAGAGCCCCCCTTGAAGGCACTTCTAGTGCTTCAAAATACGGAGTGTGAGGGTTGACACATGAGTACAATCTAAGAATTGATTGCCACAGACTGCCATTTCCGCCGATTCCGCCGTTTCCGCCATTCTACTAAATACATGTATAATATCCCAAATTTCAGGGAACCAAGCATTTACTTACAGACATTTTGTGTTCCACTGTAGATATGTTTGTGTTCCAACCATACACTGACTACTGGTAAAAAATTCACTCAGATAAAATTTACATGTATCAATATTTTATGGTGATTCAACTATGTACATGTGAGAAGAGTTCATAAAATAATGAGAGAATTATACAGTATAGTAACACTGTTTACTAGGTATCAATGGAGCACTGAATTTTCTGGCCAAACCTTTCACCAAAAACCTGCTCTAGAATACTATCCTGGTGCCATGACAGTATTGCTTAGGTATAAGCGAGGTGTATGCCAACTGTAAATAGTCTGTTTCAAATACTTTTGACTAATAAAAGTTCAAATGCAATAAAATTAATTCTGATGAACTTTGAGACATTGTGAAAGCTAAAATGGCTACAGTTCCAGACCCCCTGCTAACAGTTATTCTATATTCTGGTCAACCCCCTCCCCCCCTCCCCCACATCAACTATTTCCTCTGCCAAAGGTTTTCCGGTGTAGGCAACATTCATATTTTAACTACTGCTTTATATCTACAGTGGAATCTCGACTAGGACACTGGGTCAATGACAAATCCTAGAATGGTTCATGTGACTTAATGTAAAATGAATTTAAATGGCATTGGAACAAAAGCACTAAATGTTAACACTGCAAGAAAAGCTGCTGATTGTTAAGTTTGTTGAAAAAGGCAGTTCCTATCAAAGTGTGGCAGCTCGTTTCAAGATACGTAGGGAAGTCTACTTTGTCAAATGCGTAGAAGGTGCAAGAACATGTGTATCAGTTTAGGTCACTGCCATTCTAAAAGCGCACAGAAACTATACATTATTCAAAGATCAAACTATGAACACGTAGACAAAGTGCTGCACTTGTGGTTCTTACAACAAAGAGCAGTTGGAAAGCGTCAGCAAAGGCACAAATGGTCTATTCACAGTTTCATCCCAACGACAACAAATTCAAGGCCAGCAAAGGGTATCTCCAAAGGTTTAAAGATTGATGTGGTATTAGAAAACTGATATTTCAAGGAGAAAGTCTGCTAGAACTGAAGAGGTGCAGCCATTTAAGGATTATTTCAATGAGTATAAATCAGATAATGGATTAGCTGAGGATATGGTGGATCAAACAGGGATAAACTGGAAATTGCTTCAAAGCTCAAACTTGGCTCCTCAAAAAAATATTTTAAGTAGCAAAAGACTGTTTAACTGTGCTTGTCTGTGCAAATACTACAGGCAAACGTAAAATCCCTCTAGCACTCATTCAGATACAGTATATTTTAAGCCAAGATGCTTAAAGTATACAGATTTTGATACCTACTTTACCTGTCAATTACTCACAATGAAATGCATAGATGGACTGCAGAGCAGTGATTTGCTGATAAATTATGCACTACCGTGAAACGTTACTTAGTCTGCCAAAAAAGCTTTACTCTTTGTAGACAATGCAGCCTGTCACACAGATTGTTCTCTAGCAACTGCTGACAACAATATTGTAGTCAAACTTCTTCCATCAAATACCACTAGTATTCTTCAACTGATGGACCAAGGTGTGTGTGAGCAGCTGAAACACTGCTATTGGCAATTGACGCTGGAGAAGATGTTATTGTCAGATTTATTAGAGACTCCGTACTACTTAGACAATGTCCAGAGTATCACATTTACTTTATTGCAGAGACATGGGATAAGATTCCCCAATTAACCTTGCTCAATTAAGGTATGGAATAAAGTGCACTCAGATAGACCCTACTCCAATGAGACTCCAGTAGTTCCACTGAAATGATGAGTGTCCACCAGCTCAGAAACCACAAATTCCTGCGGCTGTTTTATCGGAGTAGGAGGCATCAGATGTAAATGATCCAGGGTATTAGCAGCTAACTGATGAGCTCACTGTTCAATATGTCAGTGGCAAAGTAGTCCAGAGGAAGAAGAGGAGGGTCCAGATGACAATCAAGAACAAAGGATATCACATTTAGCAGCTTCTAAAGCATTTCAGGTTTGTATCGATTGGCTCCACCAGCTATCTGAAGGTGATCAAAGTCAAATTCTACTTCTGCAAAGACCACAATAAACTGCCCATTATAAATATTCTAAAACTCAAATAACTGACTTTAGGAATTAAGTGAACAGTATACTTTATGAATATTAAACAATAATACTTTATTACAAGCAATTATTGCATTCAAAAATCCTATTTATTGAGAATATCCAAAGATACAGACTATGCTTGCTCCCACGGCCTCTTAATAAACTAGGTCCATTCGATTTTCCTGTAAAGTTTACATTCAAAGCTCTCTTATTAGAGAGCCCTTCACAAAATTATGAAGAAGAATAAAGGTGATCACTGTTTATCAAACTTAGGGTCCTCTTATATTATATAGTTACAGAAGTAATTGTGGGTTTTAATTTCACTACACTATACATCATTAAGTTTACTCTACATCACTACAACACTTATAAGACATCAAGTAATGTTGTGATGGATGATTTTTCTAAATAGAGTTTAGGAAACAAGTACACAGAAAAATTTGGAATTTTCAACTAGAGTAGGGACCATAGCACATTGATAAAAAGTGCTGAAACAAGCTGGAGTATTGCACAATATTAAAACAATAAGAAGTGTTATATCCCCACTGTGCTCAAGATACCATATTGGAAATGCACAGTAGGGATATAACACTTCTTATTGTTTTACTGTGATTTAATGTCGTGCACTACTCCAGCTTGTTTCAGTACTTTCTATCGATGTGCTATGGTCCCTACTCTAGTTGAAAATTCCAATTTTTTCTGTGAACTAGTTTGTTAACTTTTTTGTAAATAGCTAATATTATAATCGGTGAACCCACACATACCACATATGAACTGGCACCTTGCCCCCAACTATATCAATTATCGTCTGAAAAGTGAAGTATCCATTACGCTTCGTTGTCAGCTATGTTCACCTCGTTAAACAGCAATTCGGATCTAGAACTGTTCAAAAAGGACATCTGCAAACAAACAGCCACTATGATAAATATGGACGATTTCCATTGTGAAGGCAAGCCATCATGTGCTATCCCCAAATTGACATTTTTCACTGTTAGCAAAGATGAATGGGACACAAAGGAGGACAGTAGTAAGTCCATGAAGAATGGATTATACGTACTGCAGTATGCCAAAAGGCACCTCTCAGGCCAAAACGACATTAAACAGTGAAAAAATCAAGCCCATAGCCTTAAGCGTTATCGAGTAATGCTTGTCTGAAGGCATCAGTCAGTCAGTCAGTCAGTCAGTCAGTCAGTCAGTCAGTCAGTCAGTCAGTCAGTCAGTCAGTCAGTCAGTCAGTCAGTCAGTCAGTCAGTCAGTCAGTCAGTCAGTCAGTCAGTCAGTCAGTCAGTCAGTCAGTCAGTCAGTCAGTCAGTCAGTCAGTCAGTCAGTCAGTCAGTCAGTCAGTCAGTCAGTCAGTCAGTCAGTCAGTCAGTCAGTCAGTCAGTCAGTCAGTCAGTCAGTCAGTCAGTCAGTCAGTCAGTCAGTCAGTCAGTCAGTCAGTCAGTCAGTCAGTCAGTCAGTCAGTCAGTCAGTCAGTCAGTCAGTCAGTCAGTCAGTCAGTCAGTCAGTCAGTCAGTCAGTCAGTCAGTCAGTCAAGCCATCAATCAGCAGAAAATTCTATTAAATAATTAAAATTCCATAGCAACTTGTTGAAAGCATTTTGGGTCAATCCGAAAGCTTGGTTTTACCTAACCAAAACTGCCTCATCGTCATCAGAGAAAATTGAGGCTGGTTTTTGGGATATGTTATTTTGTGGACCATGTCTACTCCTTTGTGGTCCCTACTATACAGTACTATCGTAAAAAAAAAAAAATTAATAAAAGCTTAATTATAAGAGCTTCAGACAGAATATGAGTACTTATCAGCTATTATTACTATTAGTAATCTCCAGTATTTTCTCTATACCAGTGGATTATCCATGCTGCATGAGTGTGGTTATGCTATTTGAACTGCCAATAGCGACATTCAATGGCCAACTACTTGTCCCTCAGTTGAGTCCTGGTTTAAATCGCAACATTAAGTCTGTGACTATGTTATAGAGTGGCTAGATATCATATTGTACAAGTGAGAGTATATTTAATGTATTGGTAGCTATGGTATATAACGTACAGGTATGTGATAATGAAAACTTTATTGCCATAATGTATCTCATTATCACGATTATCACAATACTTGACTACACACATAAATACTAATTAGACACTGTAATGTCTCATAAATAAATTATCACAGTGTCACTTATTACGCAGTAGTGCTTGCTTTATAGCTACCTTTATATCTGGAAACCAGTATCATGACAACATCATGACAAAAAAATTAAAAGCATTCATTAGAATTATACCTGGAATTGTAAAACTCTTATCATTTCAGGTTGGCCACATTTAGTTTACAAAAGTATCCTATTATCACGATGATGCAATAATATTTTTTTTGGGCAATAACAATAATGACTTTTCACAATAATTGATTATTCATGATTATCGCACAGCACTAGTAGCACAGGGATGGATAAAACCCGGACAGGACTGGACCAAATTTCAACTCGCAAAGTAAGCTGATTCACACAATAAACTAACAATATACACTACTCACTTTGTAGCAACTCTGCCAAGAATGCTACCACAAAGGGGCTAGTCTTAATGGAATCTGCACAAAACAATATCAGCTCTTTTAAACAATGTAACTACACTACATTGCTTTAAAATACATTTCATTACACAGTCGCTACTAAAACAAGTGTTCTTCCTGCTATTCTTGCATAATATAATGAACTCCCTAACACAATCAACTGCTCGAATTTATTAGAATCGTGTAGCTAGTACTATAATTGTATTGACACGCTGAAGGTAGTACTGCGGTTCACTTTGGAATAAACTACAGTGATGGAATGACTAAGAAAGAGAAAGGTTAGCTACGCATAATTACCTTTTAATTCAAAAGACTACCATTAGCTTGTCTATACTACACGATTCTTCTAAATTTGAGCAGTCGATCGTATCAGGGAGTTCATTATATGGAAGAATAGCAGGAAGAACATTTGGTTTTGTAGCGACTGTGTAGTGAAATGTATTGAAAAGCAATGCAGCATAGTTACATTGTATAAAAGAGTTGATATTGTTTCATGAGGATTCCATTAAAGGCTAGCCCCTTCGTGATAGCATTCTTGGCAGAGTTGCTACAAGGCGAGTAGTATATATTGTTAGTTTATCGTGTGAATCAGCCTACTTTGAGAGTTGAAATTTGGTCCAGTCTGGTCTGAGTTCTATCCATCCCAGTGTAGTTAGTACCTGAGGATGACTACAGGGAACGCTGACAACCTAACTACCAATGTCATATACTTTATAACATGTATGAATTGTAATATGCAATTAATAGACTACATACACAACTTACAGAAAATAATATTTACACTCTTAAGCCTATATGAGATTAGTGCTTAGGAAGTTTAATTTCTCTCCGATGGGGTAGTGTCAACTTTCTAAACAATTATACTAAAACTGTTTGCAAGAACGACCTTCAGGTTAATTAGTCCAATTGTATTTAATTAGGTCACCACATTGTTATGTGTATAATATGATGTGTATGATAGGTCATAGTTGTGAAATATGACAAATTGTGTGGCATTTGTGGTCAATTTGTTTACTCTTTCAACAGTCCTTTATTAGAGCTGAGCGATAGTTGTGATCTATAGATTGTTTTGATAGTGAGTAACAATCACCATTATGATCATATTATCGTGATAAATTATGCATATCTGTGATAAGTCAAAAAAAAGCAAACATGTTAGTATTAAAACAATGGTAAGAAAAAATTAAGAATTTTCCATATGAGTAGGGACTGCAGCAATAAAAAGCACTGAAACAAACTGCTGAGACAAAACACAACATTTTAATCTGTACTTTAACCATACATCATAGCATGTTAAAGTAGGGATTAAAATGAAATCATTCAGTTGTGATGAATGATTGCATTTTAATCCCTACTTTAACCATATATAGCAGGTTAAAGTAGGGATTAAAATGCAATCATTCAGTTGTGTTTTGTCTCAGCGGCTTGTTTCAGTGTTTTTTATTGCTGCAGTCCCTACTCATATGGAAAATTCCTAAGTTTTTCTTACACTTGTTTGTGTACTTTTTTTTGTAAACTTTATTGAATAACTGTATTAAGTAATTCATGAATAACCTGCAATTCCTGAAATACGTTCCTAAAGATGTGTATTTTTAACAAACAGTTTTAAACAACACATTATCCACAGAAGTATCTTTTCAACTGTTTTATAGTGTGTCTACAATATTATCCACTAATTCTCTCAACAAAGCCTCAGGGCTGCTCTTACTTTTAGTTCGCGTAAGTACGGGTCACGCCCACTTTCTAGACAATGAAATACACAAGCCTATGAGGCTTAGGTGTTTTTCAGTTGTAGTATGCCTGAAAAGTGCTCTGGGAAAGCTACCCATAAAGTCTGTATAGAGGCACTATATACACCCGGTTTTTAATAAACTCGGAAAAGAAACCACCTTCGAGGCAAAGTAAACACTCTAATCCTCACGCGTGTAGTTTCTCAACCGGCAATGTTGAACAGGCAGCAGCATATCCCAAGGTGTATCCCAACATTAAAATCACGTGCTCGCTACAATTATGCTACACGTTTATTCCAATACGTTGGGGCGCTGTGGTGTGTGTGCTTTGATGGAAGCCGTACCCATGAGAGATTGCCACGATAAAGAAGGATCAAAGATAAAACAGTAAGACAGTAGCGCATATATCACAGGTATTTAATATTGTGAGAAGTTTTTTTTGCCACAAAATTCGAAGCATTTCCACCAAAGAAGCAAGGCTGTAGCTGTAGCCAGTTTTCCGCTACGCTTTACTGACGCATCAGTGAGGCAGGCAGTGAGGCAGTAGAAAATTCACAATAATAATTTTTTAAATCAAATTTCATAGCACCTTGTCGGAAACATTTCGGGTCGTTCTGAAGACACATTTGGACTTGTTTATACCTGACCAATACTCCGTCTGTGAAGTAGCCGTGAAGGATTTCTGAAGATGATTTTCAGTAGATTTTTCTTCATGGACCACGCCCACACCTTCATTGTCACTATTATACAGTACTGTTGTACTGTATGATTAAGGTAACTGTGAAAGTTTAGAGCATGCACTCATAACAAAGATAACAACTACAATACATAAAGATTTTTACCAATGGAGTGTTAGAAAAGCAGATACATGCTGTGCAATTGAATTATTCATGTGAGGTTGAGTGTCTTTGATAACTAGTAGTAATTATATCGTGATATTATCGTGTTATTGTGATGTAAAAGTCACTATCAATTGTGAACAGTGATATTTGTACTATCGCTCCGCTCTATACTGTATAAGGATCAAACAGATAATATAACACAGTTAAAAACAAATACAGCACACCACCAGCAACTTTGAAGTTTGCTGCAAGGTGTACAATAAGGAAATAAAAATATATCAAATCTTTCTAATTTGTTTTTGTACACTTTACATTCAAGGCTCTCTATTACTTCAGGTGTAGGTGATCTCACCTTTTGCAGGATGAACTTATAATGTTTACATTCAAGGCTCCCTATTATTAGGGAGACCTTCACAAAAATTATGATCTACCAAATAAACAGAATTAGGATGCCTCTGTGGATCAAACTTGAGTGTCCTCTTATATACAGCTACTTATCAGAAGTAATTGTGGGTTTTAATTTCACTACACTAACATCACTTTATGTACTGTACATCACTACAACACTTATAAGACATCAAGTAATGTTGTGGTGGATGACTTTGGGTAGATATCTCTAAATATAATTTTCCATAATGTTGTATCTATCGTTTGATTGTCTTCGTCAAATAAAAATTATCCAGCTGAGCTATACCTATTGTTAAAACAATAGTTCATAACACTGTACTTAATATTATCAACTCTTGGTTAAACTTATTAGCTTTAACATCTTTGCAGCCATTTCTTGGCTACCATCTTTGATTTCACTCCCTTTTTCACCAGGCTACACCAGTTTTTCACAGTTTGGTTGTTTTAAGTATGGATTTCACCTCTTTTTATATCCAAAATAAGCCTTTGGATTTAAAGAGGCAATGCGTAGTGAATTGTTTATACATGAAGCCATTCAAGTTTATGATGTAATCATAAACAAACCACTTAATTGTTAAGGAGCACATGTGCCATTAAAGTTGAGGTCTTTGACCTTGTACAATGATTGTAAACCAGGTGAGCTTAGAATGGCTCCTGGGCTATCTAACATTGTAACAAAGGTGATACATTATAGTAGGAGGCATGACTATTTTGTTCAAGACGAAGTGCTTTGTTATGTTGCTGTTACTGGTTGGATACATGAACACAAGTTGTTGTGTAGTGTGCTAGCTATGTAATTCCCTGGTTCAAACACTGGTAAGTGCTTTATTTTGTGTACCTTTTTACCACACAGTGACTGCTCTATTAGAGAGTATCTCAATCACATGATTTTACACTTATTTGGTTTATGCTTTAACTTTTTACCCAGTAGCTGTGATAGTAGTTTGTTGTTTTTTTTTAAACGTAATAACTCCTTGGATATTCATCAGATTCACAGCAAACTTGGTACATGAATCCACCTCTATAAGTTCTTCATTTGTGCCAACAGAATTATATGTTGACATTTTATGGCAGTTCTTGCAAAGCGTGTGAAAATAAATCAAAGTTCCCATAGCTCTCGCATGGCATAAAAGAAAAAAAATTTATAAAACAGTCTATCACTCACTCCTCCATTATTGTCCTGATAGTGATCACATGATCACCACATGTAGCTTGTCTCAACTTCCTCCTTTCATCCTAACATAAACAATTATTAATATCAAAGACACATATCCAATAGTTACAGGTACTTATACATACACAACAATCATCACTTATATCACAACAATAAACACAAGACCAATGTAGAACAAGGAAACGTTTACTGCTATATACTCCACTCTAGATTATGCCCAAATTCTATTAGTTTTAATATTGTAGTCTGGGAGGTACTGTAATTGGTTTATTGTACGAAAGTAGTGGTTGCAAAGAGTGGAGATCAGTGGCGGCGGAAGAGGGGGGGCTACAGAGGCTAAAGCCCCCTAACTTTCAAAAAACAGAGGAGCCAGGGCTCCCCCACCCTCCTCCCACCAAATGTGTTTTGTGACGTCATAAGACATATCACATGATCAAGACCATATACACTTGTCCAGATTCAATCACATAGCACTTATTTTTCAAAAATTTTATGGGGGGAGGGGGGGCATTCCCCCAGGCTCCCCTCGAGGGGGAGCACGCTCAATCTGGACAAGTGTATACGGTCTTGATCATGTGATATGTCTTATGTCGTCATAAAACACATTTGGTGGGAGGAGGGGGGGGGGGAGAGCCCTGGCTCCCCTGTTTTTTGAAAGTTGGGGGGCTTTAGCCTCTGTAGCCCCCCCTCTTCCGCCGCCACTGATCTCCACTCTTTGCAACCACTACTTTCGTACAATAAACCAATTACAGCACCTCCCAGACTGCAATATTAAAACTAATAGAATTCGGGCATAATCTAGAGTGGAGTATATAGCAGTAAACTTTGCCTTGTTCTACATTGGTCATGCTCTGCATGCTCTGAGTGTGCTTTGCGCACTGTGCATGTATACCCAGAATAGCTATACTCTCACCCCCCCCCCCAACTTTCATGCCTTCCTTCACCACTGGGCATGATGCCATGCAAGCCAGAAGGTAAGTACGTATCCGCTATTAATACTATTAGTAAGCTCCAGAATTTTCTCCATGCCAGTGGATTATCTTTACTGCATGAGTGTGGTGATGCTAGTTGAATGTCCAGCAACATTCAATTTTCAAATGCTTGTCCCTCAGTTTATTCCTGGCTTTAATCCCAAGCAGTACAGAATGATGCAATCAATCAATTGCAAATTGACGTGTCTGCAATCATGCACACTGTAGGTAAACACCAACTAATGGCTTAAAGGACGTTTTCCATGCATTGTCTATCACTTTATAAGGTGCTTTAAGCTGGGCTACAACTACAGTAGCTGCAATGGATTAAAAGTGGGTGTAGCACACAAAGATCGATTATGAAGAGACAGACATCACTCACACAAGATGAATAAGCAGCTGCAATAAAAGTAACAACTATAATTGTAATTCGTTTATAGGTGAGCACATTATGAAGCTTCAAAGGATACTTTTATAAATTGAAGTTTACTTAACCTTTGAACCCAGGAAACATTCAAAGCTTCATGCCAGCCCTAATGACATGTAATAAATTGTTAAAAGGCTTCAAAACATTGGTGAAAGGAATATGGTAAATTGTTTGGCATTTGTGGTCGATTTGTTCCCTGTTTCAACATGCTATGAATGAAAGTAACTTTTTCTTTGTACTGTTCACATACTGTATAGCCTAAATGTTTTGAGTGGAAAATTTTCTGCTGATTTTGTGGTTTTCAGGGTTACCAACAAACACTTTATCGTTGAAATACTTAGACCTCCATATGGTCTAAGTAATAGTTACTATAGAGATCAACCTACCACAAGGATCTTCATGATTTTAAAACTCGAGGCGAAGCCAAGGTTTTTAAAGCCACAAAGATCTGAGTGGGTGGTCTCTGACTGACTTAGACAATGGTGTGGGTGTGTTTATACTAGTACATAGATCGATTGATTGTGGGCTTAGTAAAACATCATCATGTCATCTTATCTTGCACTTCAATTGTGAGATCTGCAATGCTACTCAGCACATCTGTGATCATTAGTGAGGTGTGGTGACTCCCTAAGGAGGTCTCATTTTAGAGGAAGTCTAAGGGATTTTAAAGACCTCATTATATCCTAAAGATCAAAGGGTTTATGTATACCCATTTTTTAATACATTTTGGGAGTGTTTGCAACTCCACTAAAATTTTATTTTTAGCAACATTGCTCAACCCCAAAAACATTGTCCCTCAAAATATTTAGGTGATATGGTACAAGGTTCTCTATTATTGGAGAAACCTTCACAAAAATTATGATAAACAGATGATCACATTAAAATTCCTAATTTGTCTTTGTACTTGTATCCAAGGCTCTCTATTATTAGAGAGGCCTTCACAAAAATTATGAAGAAACAGTTCACAAATGGAATACATATTGGCATTGATCAAACTTTTGTGTTCTCTTATATAGAACTACTTGTCAGAAGTAATTGTGGGTTTTAATTTCCCTACACAATATTACATTCGTGTTGAGCTGAATCCTCAAAAACGATTAATGATTATGATTACTACATTGTATGGGCCTCCTGTATTGCTCGATACATACCGCTTCTCAATCCACTAAAAATCTATTAAAAGCGCTTCATTCAAATGTAAGACACTCCAGTTATGACACTATAAAGTTTTGCATTACATTTTCAATGGGGAAGCCTCTATCATGGCCCCTTGATGTTCATGTTTACTCATGTTTACACATGTTTGTGGCAAAGTCAGATATCACACACCCGCCCTCAACACGCATGATTTCACCATCCATTATGTAAGAAGCTGTAATACACGTTTACAAGAAAAATAAAAACAGTTTTTGTGTGTGTGTAAAACAGAGTTGCATAAGTAGAAGAGCTGGGGCCACTGTTGTACTGTATTTAGAAGATAAGTGGCCTACTTATATTCAGGGAAAAAACATCTTCAGCCTCAAAAGAGAAAAAACCAAATTATAACAGCTCAAAATCCGTTATGTAGCATTGGTGTTCCTGCAAATGAGCCAAACAACATGTATTTTACTTCACATTCACACAGATGCCTATCGTCTTCTGTTCCCATTTAGTCAATTTGTCATTTTAATCCTTTTCTCATCACTTTGCCACACATGTAAACGGCTTTTACAGCCAGCATTTTGTTTTTGAAGTTACATTCCCAAAAAACTTTAAAAGTTTCAACAAATGAAATAATACTGTTTGTATGAATTTGGACTGATAGTACCTGTAGTGACTTCCAAACACTCCTGCACTGATTTAATATACAAGGGATGGTATGTTCAACTTCTGCTAGCACAATAAAGCAATGATATATTTTTATTAAAGTGCACACACTTACACTTCATCTGTATTTTCATGTACTTCACAGAGTTTAATCCCAGCTACCTGATGACTCCTGGGGAACAGCGTCAAGTTGTAAGATCGATGCTGCAAATGTCAAATGATCTCACATCAGAAGAAGTAAGCCCAGAAGAAGACTTGGACCCGTTGCTGCTAGTGGAAGATTCATTAATACCAACATCGCCATCTTCACTATCACTGCCGATTTGGATGAGGAATTGCTCTAGAAGTTCATTACCGAAGTCCCGTCCAAATACACAACTGGTCTTCCTCCAGTTCTCGTTCGTCTTTAATATTTATGATGCTGATGGACTATGCAGGGCTACTCATAGCATACCCTGCATATACGTGTAGTGACATTAAAGCGCAAACAGTTTCAATGCTAACCTCTTGTCATTAATCGTCTTGTACTTTAATCCCATATCACTCAACACTCTTTAAAGCTATGTTCTCCCCACAGAAGTTTGGCCTAAGACGGAGTATGTGACAAAGTTCCAGGGTTCAAAATTTAACTTACCAAAATCTTTGAGAGCGATAGATTTCCTTCCTTCCGTACAATGAATGGATCTTGTCTGATAGCATCTGGGTCAAAACTGTCTGCATCAACATGGACTCGTGAACATTTGTACCTGACGATTACAATTGAGTGGGCTTGTGCAAAGTGCTTTTTGTACCTTTTTCTTGGCGTAGATAAACCGCCTTTCTTGCGGTGCTCCATTCTAACTCTTACAATAGATGTCCTTGAAATCCCTGCGTGGCGTAATGTATACCAAAACCCAGCAAAGAAGGCATTACATACAATACCGGTGGCCTTCGAGATTCTTTCCGTGATGTTGATAGAAATTCTACATTTCTTTGCTTTTTGCTTAACGTACTCCCAGTTTCATAAGTACATACTTCGTTTGGTTGCTTAACTTCTTTCCAAGAGGGTTTCGCTCTGCACTCGCTGACGGTGCACTGGACGCCATATTCTCAACAATTAAGTGCGCGCCCGTAACATGGGCTTACGAATAAATGCATCATGAACATTATGTTTAAATCCTTTGATCTTGTATGGCTTCTTAATCAACAACCCAGGATTTCAGCTCAACACGAACGTACTATACCAAGACGCAACTTTCACCATTGGATTCTACATTAACCATTGGATTCTACATTAACAAGCAAATCCATTTGCTGACTAGGTTTTGTCTTCCAGCTTTTTCCTACAAGCTAGGTGAAGACGAAAATGCAAGAAAAAAAAAAGACGAACTACTTGTTCAATGTAAGACAAACTAACACTCACATCTTCTCTCTCTTAAGGAGTACTAACAAGAAATAAAGATTTTCGAAATCCTCTTGTTTTGGGGATCATGATGCTATGCTACAACTGTTATGCAACACTTCCATACCCATGTCAATATGAGTACAATCACTTGCTTCATTTTATATAAATGCCTGAAAGATTTGACTATGGCTGGACAGCATGGTAACATTACAGTTATGTTTGTTATAATAAACGTATGGATCCTAAAGATATCATGGAAAAGTAGAGTTTTTACTAATCACAGGGAATTTACAAGTGTTTTAATGCTATAAAGTTATTTAAAGACAAACACTGCATATATGTAAAGTACTAAAGGGATAAGCTTTGTTGTAGCATACGTAACATGTGTAATGTGGGTGTGGTCTGTATTTAAAAACATGCTGAACACTTGTGTATGCACAATAAAACTAGTTTTCACCTTCAACTAATGTTTCCCAACCTGTAGAATGGCAAGGATACTGAAATACCTTCATCTGAGTGGTTCTTGTGGTCAAGCTACAACTCATGATAATAGTAATATGAACATTAACTTATTCCAACAACCAATTTCAGTCTAAGCATTTTTATAAAATAAAATGGACAATACCTCTACCTCATGAGTTAGGGCATAATAAAATGACCACAGGGCATAATACAGATAATTCCCTGGCCTATATGCACAAAAAATTCCTTGATCTGTCCACGTAAAGTGTTACATACCTGATTAATTGTTTATGGATGAAACATTTGGAATTGTCTCAATACAATGACACTAGTTTTTATTATGTCTTTACAGACATAACAAGGCTTACACTCTACAGGTCTGTAGTGTTGATCAATTAGTATAGTAAACACCACACCTAATATGGTAGTAGTTATTTAGTATAATGTTTAATAGTTGATGTACAGTTTGTAATCTTCACTATCAATCAAACACAGCATACAACATGTTTATCAGACAGTATCATATAGCATACGTATATATGATGACATTTATTAGGTTATCACCCTGGAGTTTGAACAGGTGTGTATCCTATACCTTGGGATGAAGTACTGGTAGGTGTCTCTTGTTATGATTTTAAAATGTGACCGGATTTCCAAAAACGGGTCTTCCACACACATCTAATTTACCAACTTTGACAACTCATAACTTAAGGTTATTGATTTGAAATTTGGTAAGTAGTAAGCACCAGAATAGCTTAGGAGATAGGGAAAAATCAGGTTAATATGTGACCGAATTTTGGAAAACCGTCGATATACGCACAATAGTACTTTTGTAATAAAACGCATTTAAAAACTATGGGTAAAAACTGCAAGCTCCAGAAAAAAAAACTACGCAAGTTTTTATAGCCTCACCGGTGGGCGAATTAAGCCTCCAATGGATAAATCCTGGGAATCATCGTGTTTGCCTGTTCATAGGGAGTACAAAAATCTTTGTTTCATCTCCATACTCGAAAGGATTTCAAAGTTACAGACGCTTGTTAACATTGCGGTGGCAAAAGAATTTACCGACAATCATTTTTCAGTGAATTTGCCTCCTTCTCCAACACAGAAGCATGCCTGGGAGAAAACTATACCTTGGTGGATGCACAAATTCATGGCAAACACAATGAGCCAAGATTTAATTCCGTATGTCGTTGTATCAGTAAGTTATGATGGTTTATGTAAGCGTCTGTAGATTCTTTTCTCGATAGCTTCTGTACATATCAATTTATTTGCTTGTCCAGCTGTCTAGTGCTGCATTTCCAACACTGCTTAACTTAGGAAGCTGAAACTTAGCTAGTCCATTCCTCTGTCCCTGTAGAAAACAAAGAAAAAATAAAATACATTGTGCGGATATCGACGGTTTTCTAAAATTAGGACACATATGTTTCTTGAATACTGAGTTATGGTCTTCCAAGTTTATAGAATTGGATGTGTGTGGAAGACCCCATTCGCAAATCCGGTCACCAATTGCTAGCTTGTTTTTGTACTTGTATTCAAGGCTCTCTATGATTAGAGAGGCCTTCACAAAAATTATGAAGAAGCTTTCAATAATGAGGATTGTTAATCAAAGTTTAGTGTTCACTTATATACAGCTACTTGTCAGAAGTAATTGTGGGTTTTAATTTCATTACACTAAACATCACAAAGAGTTCATAATATATATATATATATATATATATATATACTGAGGAGAGTATCCTACTCTCATATACCCCTGTAGAAGGGCGTATCGTGAAGTTATGACATAGAACTTCTGAGTTCCCCCATTTACAAAGAAAAATAATGATGTCATTAGTTGAACATGGTATCGATTGAACGCGTGCCTAACAACGTTGCTAGCAACCAAATTAACTCCAGCCCTAAGCGATTCTCACCGAACTACAATCACTCCTTCATGGGTTAAGACCGTTTCGTAGGCGTTTATTGCTAGGCCATTCACGAATACGGCTATCCTGAGCATCTCGAGTGCGAAATGGTGCTAATGATTTTAGCACTTTTACGGCGTCCCGTACGTAACATCTTGTCGTTACGTCATAACTTCACGATACGCCCTTCTACAGGGGTATATGAGAGTAGGATACTCTCCTCAGTATATATATTATGAACTCTTGACATCACTTAGTTTACTGCAGATCACTACAACACTTATAAGATTTTGGGTGAATATCTCTAAATATCAACTTTCCATCTACCGTTTGGTTGTCTTCATCAAATAAAAATTATAATTCATTTTATAACAGTACTGTATCTGTCATACAGTAATGTATGGATAATACAGTCTATCACTCACTCCTCAATTATTGTCTTGATAGTGATCACATGATCACCACATGTAGCTTGTCTCAACTCCTCCTTTCATCCTAACATAAACAATTATTAATATCAAAGACACATATCCAATAGTTACATGTACTTATACACACACAACAATCATCCCTTATATCACAACAATAAACAGATCACAAATATTTGATGACACTGGGGAAGAGAATTACATCTCGGAAGGCTCCATTTCTATATCACATAATTATACACTATTACAGCAATTCAAAATGTTCACATCACAAAATAAGTCACTTCTGGCTAGTTCTGGAATGTGGATTATATAATGTGTTCAGGCTTTATATATTGCTGTGACAACACTTCAATTATCATCTCCACACTCAAGTTAAATGGAGAAGACAACCGAAACGCTACAGCAAGATTTGTAACGGAAGGTGTCATCCCATTAACAGGAAGTTTCCAACCTAAAGAAGAACGACAACAAAAAGTACAACAGTTTTGCAAGAAGCCTTGCGATGGCGACGGTCTAGACAGTCAACTAATCAATCACAATGGCAACAACAATAATGACCACAATCACAGTAAGCGAAGTGATAGCAACCTAGAACCAGATTTAGAGGATTCCTGCCTGCCTCCTGACACAGGCACAACAGAAAGCTTCTTACTTTCTGAAGAGGCTGAAACACTCTTTGAAGCCATTTTCACCCAAAGGATGACGTTTTGCCGATATTCTAGTAACCAATATTTTGCATGTCTATTATTCAGTGAATTTCACCATAGTAGAGGAAGTGCTACAGCAATAGCTGACAGAACTTTTAAGTAGTAATAACATCATTGCAAAGCAGTTAACATGTTATCTATACATAGCTTGGTGTACATGAGCATGTATTTTTAATAGTACATATATCTGTATCAACAGCTTTTTCTGTCATGGTAACAATCCAATACCAATATACAAAATACTGCCGATACCATATAGAGGGAAATTTTGGTGAATAGCAAGCTAAATTGCACTTCACGAAATAAACTTTGGCGAATACAAGCTCAATCTATAGCTATATAAATGCTATTTTCAAGTGCTACAAGTAATTGGCAGATTAAACTTTGGCAAATTTGTAGCGAATCGCCAAATTCGCCTAAGTTTTCCCCTGCCAAAGTTTCCCTCTATACGGTATATGGCTTTTCTGATAACCGATCCAGGATTATTAGTGCGACACAAGCAGCTAGTCCATTGGCAGCCATCCTAGGAACCAGCAAAGGCAACTCATATCATCATACAATGCCAATCAGTCTCAATAAGAGATCATCAGCTTCAACAAAAGCAATTTGGCAGCTTCCTTGCATTCCAGGGTCCTACAGACTTTGATAAATTCTGTGAACAGGGAGGATCAATCCCTGGTAAACAAAGTATTTAGGTCCAATGTCAACTCACTACACAAGCCATGAGGGACTTGCAATGTGGATAGCCTTGGACAGAGGCTACGTGATGGTCTTGGCCCAGCTACCTAGAACCCCAGACTTTATTATCGAGTTCAATGCTTACAACATAGGTTGGGGAGCTCATCAAGGAGAGATTTGGGCAGGGGACAGTAATCAAGGACAGAGTCCTCAAACCATATTACTAACTTAGGAGCTTTCTTTACAGTTCAATGTGTTGTAAAGGAGAAGCCCAACATTACCATAGAGCTGAAGTTGGACAACATAACGGCAGAATCCTACATAAACAGCCTCATTCCTGAGGGGTCAGCAACAACGTGAATTGTTCTCCAAACAACAAGTGGCTAAACTGATCATGACAACTTCACTTTGGAGGATTCAGCTATGGTTTCCAACCATTCTGGAGGTACTGAAGGACTATCCTCACCTATTAATCTCTCAGTAGGACCTGATAATGCTCCCAGCAGATCAGGAGTCTAGCATTATCTGCAGTGCCAGGTTAGTAGTTTTGGAATTATAGTGTTAGACAATAGGAAGAGTAAGACACGTGATTTGTACAGCCGCTATACTGAATATAAACTACAGCTCACTACCATAACTTCTATTAGCATTAGTCTACCACATTGCAATCAGCTTAAAATGTTAACCATGGAATGGCAGTCACTTGCATATAAGGATATGAAGGCAGTTTAGTAAACGAAATGACAATTTTTTTTTACATTTACTGCATCGTAAACAAACTCATGCGATTCGTATACTGTTGGGGCTAGAGAAATAAAACAAAGATTTTCAAACTCTCCATGAGCAGGTGAATAAAATGGTGTATAGGTAATTAATTCACCCTTTTACCGACGAATTTCCTGGCGTACTTTACAAGGCACGCCAAATATGTTGTACAAGCACTAAACCATTTGGTTACTACATCTACCTCTATGTAAACATTGTACACTAACAATCTTGTCTAGGTTGCTTTTGTATTTCTTCATATAAAAGCCCCAGAATTTTATTTCCTTCCCAGCATTTTTGACCTGACCTGTAAATGAATAGGGTCTATATTTGAGACCGGGTGTTTATTTTAGATTAGCCCGACCGACACCCGGTGTTTAATCGAATTAGGGTGGTGGTAGAATGAGATTACTGCATAGAAAACAGTGATAAAGTGTGTTAAGAAGTGTAGTCAAAAGCTTTAAAAGGTTGGAAAATAGTTGATTCATACATATTTGCATGCACTCAAGGCTTGCTCGGACTACTCACATGAATACTCGGTAGTACTGTCATCCCTCAGAAGGCTCTAAACTCAAGCAGCAACAACAAGGGAAGCAATTAAAGCCATTAACACTAGACTCAGGTAATAGCCCGGACATCTATTTGAGACCAGGCATTTATTTACAAAAGATGCTGGAAACCCGCAACTTACAATCGAGACAAACATTTAATTAATTGAACGTGGCTTTTATACAAGGAAATATGGTAAACAAAACCACAAAGTAATTATAAGACAACAAATCTACAAAATACGCTAAAAGCAGTCTTAAGAAACAGACAGTCACAAATGAGCTATCTACAATTAGGTGTTACAATGTACAAAACTACTTATCATCTCCTTACTGAATCATCTTCTTGTTGACCAAATTTTATTACAAATCCACTGTCATATATGCACACGATTGAATCACGCCACATGTCTGCAAAACCATTAATACCCATTAGCTGGTTGTCTTAGCCTATCTATAACGATGCACCATTGTTCAAAACGTGACTATCAACTCAAATGCAAACAAAAATAGCCAGAGAAAAGTTTTACCGGGTTATGTAATAATCCCAAAATAGTGTGCAAACTATCTGGTTATCCCAGAAACCAAACCTCCGTGGTCATGCCCACTTCAGGATTAGTGCATTGTACTATGAAACTCACAACAGAATCACTAGCATGTTGGATTGCATAGCTATAAATTCAATGGTGCTTTCTAACAACACCTTTACACTCTAACAATTATTTCTGATCGCTGTTGTGACTGAAATTCAGCAAAGCACATGATAGATATCCATTGGAGTTTAAATACTTCAGTAACTTCAAAGCACACAATGCATGACATAGTCTAAATTTGTTAAATCCTAGGCTCTCTATTACTAGAAAGACCACAAAAATTATGTAAAAATATCTGTCATAGAAAGAAGGAATGATGTTAATCAAACTTTAGTGTCGTTTTATATACATCTACTTGTCAGAAGTAATTGTGGGTTTTAATTTCACTACACTATACATCACATAGTTTACTGTACATCACTACAACACTTATAAGACATTAAGTAATGTTGTGGCGGATGACTTTGGGTGGATATCTCTAAATATCAAAAACTTTCCATAATGTTGTATTTACTGTTTGGTTGTCTTCGTCAAATAAAAATTAGTCTATGTCAAGCTTAGTATACTTTAAAACCATTAATGAGGTATTTAAAATCCAATAGATAACCGTGGGCATGATAAAACTTTTTTGTCAAGTGTGTCACTTGCTTTGGTGGATACGAATTGACTAACTAATTATGCAACTAACCAACAAATTAACTAAATAACGCAATTATTTCAAGCCAACGACAACTCGACTATCATTTACCATACAGTTAATGGTCTTTACTGTCCGATTTTGTTTTGAGACGTGCCTTTCTGCCAACTGCAGCAGTTACAGTATAGTACACGAATCATCAACTTACCGAACCTTTGCTGTCCTTTGTGTCCAACTGTTTTTCTCAACTACCATGAACGTAGATGATGATTAGCAATAACATGTGATGGCTTGGGAACATACTTGGGCAAGGAAGGTGTTTGGTGGGTAGAGGCATTCCACACTCCAAATTCCTTCCTTTAGGCCAAACATGAGATGTCTGAAAATGTGTGATAACCATCCTAACTGAGATCCGGTACTATCACTTTCCCTCTATCAGGAATGGAGATACTGCAAATGCAGCTAGAGCCCTTTTAATTCTCTGTTTCACACAACATAGTCGCAGATGTGACGGCATGCTGGTATGCCCTCTGACATGTGTGGAGCTGACCCTTGTTCATGAAGAGCAATGTGCTAACACTCCGGTTTGAGAGACAGCACTGGAGAAGACAACATGTGGAAGCCTGGTCAAGAAAAGAATGACTTTAATACATAGTAATAAATAGCCATTACTAACAGTAATTTCATTCAGCCATTTCTTATCCACCTCTTTTGATTTCAAAACATTTATTTGCCCACGTTTTTGAAAGTTACACTGTTTTTCTACATCTTAGCTCTTTTGTGTGGATTTTACTGTTTACAGGTTTTTGCAATTGAATTCGTCACCTTTGCAATTGACTTTGTCCTGTTTGCAGTAGAATTCATCCCTTTTGCAATTGATTTAGTCGCTTTTGCATTAGAATTTGTCATGTTTGCACAAGGATTCATCCATAACAAGATTGGCAGCTGCAGTAAACACAAAAACAAGATGTAGCAGCTGCTCCATGATCTACAACTGTTGTAAACAACTCTTTATAAGGGGATAATTCTTCAGCTATGGCTTCTTCAACAACATTCGTAACTGTGCTTAGCCATTAGTGATGGGTGTAGTTACTCTCGAACAAGCTAATTAACTCTAATAGCTTCGCGTAAAACCAGCTCCAGTTACTTTGTAGTGTCTCAAGTGGTATTCTCCATGGCAAAAATGATTCACCTTGTGATGAGTGGCTGGTTTCTTGCAGCCAATGTAATTATGACAAATTCTTCTGCAAACACGACAAATTCTAATGCAAAAGCGAATAATTCAATTGCAAAAGGGACGAATTCTACTGCAAAGGCAACAAACTCTACTGCAAACGGTAATTGCAAAGACGTTGCAGTGCTGTAAATGAAAGTATACTTTGCTTTATACTGTTCACATACTGTATAGCCTAAATACTAAATATTTTGACAGGAAAAATTTTCGCTGATTTCGTGGCTTTGGGGGTTACCAAAGAAAGTATTATCCTTGACCTCTATATAGTCTAATTAATACTCAGATACCTAACTACGAGGAATTTTAAAAACCCAAGGCGAAGCCAAGGTTTTTTAAAGCCATGAAGATCTGAGTGGGCGGTCTCTAACTGATTTAGAAAATGGTGTGGGTGTACATATACTAGTAGACAGATTGATTGATTGTGGGCTTAGTAAAACATCATATCTATACTAGCAGATAGATTGATTGATTGTGGGTAGAGTAAAACATCATGTCATCATATCTATACTAGCAGATAGACTGATTGAATGTGGGTAGAGTAAAACATCATCATGTCATCATACCTAGCATCTCCAAAAAATTTGCCTCTCAAAATAATTTTGGCTATATGGTACAAGGCCCTCTATTATTAGAGAGACCTTCACAAAAATTATGAAGAACAAATAAAAGGACTGTCCAAAACTCTCTTGATCAAACTTTAGTGTCCTCTTATATACAGCTACTTATCAGAAGTAATTGTGGGTTTTAATTTCACTACACTATACATCACTTAGTTTACTGTACATCACTACACCACTTATAAGACATCAAGTAATGTTGTGGTGAATGAGTTTGGGTGGATATCTCTAAATGTAACACTTTGACACCTCATATACATTTGCCATGTATACCTCTTTACAGGTAGACATCTAAATGTACACTGGTGTACGTTGAAATATATCCTGGGAAAGTGGTTGTACTCCTAAAAAGAGCAAGCCGCTTTCATCAGGCAAGCATAGCCTGATGTGGATGAGGTAGTGGTACCACCCTGTTTGTTTTATACGAGCTCACACCGAAATCGATTATGGAAATAATTTGTGACCAGATCTGCAAAAACAGGACATAATCGCATATTTTTCGAATTCCTGTTTATTAAATACTTATAATCTACTTAGGCAAGTGTGCCCACTGGCAAAGTTTCAGCTTCATATGCCAATAACTTTGGGAGTTACAGTCCTACAAAGTAGCAACAACAGAAAAATCGATTTGTACAGGAAGTATAGGAAAAATAAACTACAGGTGCTTACAGAAACAGTTGTAACTTACCGACAGATTGAGGTACAGAGCTAAATTGTTCACCATCAGGTCCACCATGAACAATGGAATCAATTACTAGGTAAGTTTTTCCTTTACTCGCCCTTCTTCACTGCATACAAAGGCAAAATTCGTGAAGAAAAATCGATCACGTATGATTGCTTCGACATGACGTAAACAAATGCTCATAACTTATGTATCATTAGGGATACTGCAACGAAAGAAAGGTTTTCGAACTCCTCTTGAGTAGGCGAATAAGAGGATATCCAAGATTTTATTGTTAGTCCCTTCCTTCACTAAGAAAGAGAGATTTTAAAATTTTACGGAATTTTTTCAATAATACGCAAGTATTTCACCCAATGTATTCATGCTTTATACTGTAAATTTAGGCTTGTGCGATTATGTCCCTTTTTCGCAGGTCCGGTCAGATTTAATGCTCACATAATAATTACCACAAATTGAAGTATTACCACAAGAAGTACTCAAATGAAGGTGTTTAACTTGCTGTTCTACATGTTGGGAAATGTTACATAAAGGTGAAAGCTAGTCTTACAGTGCATTCACAATCGTTTCGGCATGATTTTGAATGTGGACACACCAACATTACAGATGATATGAGTTAACCAATCTATAATGAAGCTACCCATTAGACATCCATTGTTGTTAGTCTTTAAAGCATTAAAACACCTGCAAATTCCTCGTAATTTACCCTATTTGACTTTTCAGTGATATCTGTAGGACTCGTCCGTTTATTACAGGTTTTGTCAATTGAATTCGTCACTTTGGTTTGTCCACAATAAGGTTGGTAGCTGGAGAAAACACAAGATGTAGCAGCTGCTACAAGACCTTGTTCAGGTACACCCACATTAAACAACTCTTTGTAAGGTGATAATTCTTCCACTACAACTTCTTCAGCAACATTCACAACTCTACACCTTTAGCAATGGGGTGCATGGTCTAGACAGCCACCAGCTTTGTGTACTACCAGCTTCAATTACCTTCTCTAGTGTCTCAAGCGTAAAAATAATTCTGACGAGTGGTTATTTTCTTGAAGAATGATAAATTCTTGTGCCAATGTGACAAATTCAATTGCCAAAGGGTTGCCATAGCAACAAATTCAATTGCCAAAACTTGTATAACAATTGTATCTATAACATTACTTGGTGCCTAACCATTCAGGCATGCATATAAAATAAATCCAATAGTTACACTTGTATTGGCATCAAGGCTCAACAAAAGTGTTACATATTAGCTGTAACATGGGCACTTGTGGTTTGCCTGATATGTAAGGCCACAGCTCTTGGGATTTGGGTATACATTACATGTGCCCATGTTGCAACCATAAAATATTAACTTTCCATAATGTTACATCTACCGTTCGGTTGCCTTCATCAAATACTCATAGGATTCCCACACCTTGCATAATAGCTTTGCACTAACTAATAAGTGCCCGTGTACAAACTTATGTGATATCTTGATAGAAGAATTTCATATTATTAACCGTTGACCCTAACAACCTGAATCACAATTTGTAGCATATGTGACCGTCTCAGCAAAAACCCATCTAGTTCGCACAAGCATGCATATTGAGAAAATTGTAATTTAAAATAATTCGTAAAATTACGCATGCTACAATAAAAAATATGTAAGTTTTTATTGGACCAGCACTCAAAGAAGGAAGACTCAAATCGATTAAAACTATATACCATCTTATTAGCCTGCTCATGGAGAGTTCGAAAATCTTTGTTTCATTTTAGTAGCTTCAACGGTATGGGTGTCACGTGCATTTGTTTACGATGCGGTAAACATAAACAAGATTGTCATTGTTTCTCCTAACAAACCACCTTCATATGCCTATGCGCAAGTGACTGCAAGGCTAAGACTATACATTGGTTGATCTGCCAATCCATGGTGAACATTGTAAGCCAAATTCCAACCCTGTACACTAATCCAAATGGAAGTTATGGCTGCGAATGCAAGCACCTATAGTTTATTCTTAGAATAGTCATTGTACAAATCTATTTCCTTGCTCTTCCTACTTTCTAGTGCTGTAATCAGACATTGGTCAAGCACTTAGGTCAAGGGCCTGAAGCACTTTTCAAGCACCTTCAGAAGTGCTTAAGTACAAGCACAAATGCTGCAATTGAGAAATTGCTTCAAGTACAAAGTGAAGCACCATTTAAGTGCTTGATATAATTACTTGATTACTTTATTAACAAACATATATGTGACCCAGTCTGGGAAAATCGGGCTTATCGCCTATTTAAAAGTATTGAGAAACGACAGTTTTAAGTATTTAGCGTGTTGTAGCTCGCCAATGGTAGCACTGTTATTTCAAAACTACACACCACAGAAGGCTGAAACTTTGGTGATCCATTCCTTGGACACTGCAGATAATGATGAGTAAATTTAAAAAAAATTTTTTTAATTGTGTGAACTAGACGGGTTTTCGCTGAGACGGTCACATATTATTATACAATACAGCCAACCTAAATATGCCATCCTTTAAAACTTGGAGACTTCAGACACTCACATGCCCTACAAATATTGTAAAATTCAGGTTGCTATGGGGGTTGCTATGAGTAATGCACCTATCAATGTTAAGCCCACTACCCCCCCCCCCCAGGCTTACTAGGGGAGTATTAGGGGATTTTGACTTGATTTGATCTGAAACTCTACCCCATTAGTGGGGCATTTGACCGCTCGAAATTTAGGCGTTTGTTTTAACTTGCAAGCTAAAAGAATTGACCTGTTTCCTAAAGTGCCTTACAGCCATACTACATGGAGATTTGACCACTAGTCATTCCCCCATGGTGGAGGATTTGATTTTTCAAAATGTCAAATACCCACCATTACCCCACTACGCCAGGGAGGGGGTAGGTGGGGGATAATATTGATAGGTGCATAACTTTCGTTATTATGAAATTCATCCATTCACATTAAAGCGCATCTTAAAATTAGCACAAAATAGGAGCTACCCAGTATAAAATAACAGCACCTCAATTCTCACGCATTAGCGTCAGACTTTTGTCTCACACATGGTTTCCATCTCATGCAATGCAATTCCTGGAAAATTAAGCCTTCAAGTAATTAATTTCACTTCAGACCTCTTGGCAAAGTACTACAATGGCTAAAAATGGAGAGGTAAGGTAAGTGTGGGTAATTCCGGACAGCAGCTAATTCCGGACACTTAGATCATTCCCAACAATGGTAGAATCCCTGGGCTTATAATTTGGTGTGCTAATGCAGTGTCCTATGGCCTATCTACAAACCAAAATTGAAGCAAAACTGTTATTCCACCTTGAAGTTTGACACGTATTTGTAGTGCAATCACGGGTAGTCTTGTTCAAAAACTTTGAAAATGTTTATCTAACCAGGCAGCCCAAACTCATATTTTCGATTTTTAAAGATTTATATGAAGGTCATACTCTCGGCTAATTGCATACCAAAAATCATAAGACTCTATGCAGCACAGGCGGAGTGGCAGTCGATTTTTCAGCAGCTGCTCGATTGAAATACAAAGAAAATATTCAAGAATTACATAAACTTTTAAAAATACGCACTGCTGTTTTCTCCCAAAGGGTATGACCTTTCTACTTGATTTATAAGCTACAGATGAGTGGTACTTTAGCCTTCATACTTCAAAGAGGATTGGTATAACCTGTGGAAGGCGCTACTGGCTTGTTAATCGAAGTGTCCAGAATTAGCCACATGTTGCATTTTTACACGCTGCTAAATTTCGGCTCATAACTCCTCAGCAGTTGATTGTATCGAAACAAAATTTGTACTGCAAATGCACTATGAAATAGGCTTTAAAACGATTCCTAGAGTTTGTCTTAACTCGTTGTGAGTGCAGTGTTAGAGTGATTTTACTAAAGAGTGTCCGGAATTACCCTCATTTACCTTACAACCGAAAATAGCCAAAGACTGGGTACAATTTTACTAGAATTTTCTAGGAGATCTCACGCACAAGTATGCAAATTTCACTCATTTTAACCTCAGGTCTCACTCCAAATGCACTTTACAGGTTGAGGTCTCTGGAAATATTATCAATATAGCAATAGTCAGCACTTTTAGATGACGTCGGCAAGAAGCCAAAGACAGTACCAATTTAGGAGGGAAGTAGATGGAGATGGAGACGATTCCCGATAACCTTCAGGGGTTGAAGTGGAACAAACTTCAGTCGCTTTGTAAGAAATTTGGTGTACCAGCCAACTTAAAGGTTAGTTCTGGTGTGTCAATTTTAAATCACTCGACTTTACACAAACATTACGCATTTTCCTCATCAGTTATAAGTGCTTGTTTTAGCAGCGCCACACATTTCAATTCCGTATTGATGAAAAATTGAGCGTAGTAATGGCACGTTAAGTTGTGAATAAATGCTAGTGTTTATGAAGGCGGATTTTTGAGTGGTGTTTGTAATTGTGTGTAATTTAAATCCTGCTCTTTATTTCACAGAATATTGAACCGATTTAACGGTTAGAAGAAATCAAGGATGGCCAGCGAACAGCATTAGCAGAGGTATTGTGTTTGTAGTATGTGATATATAGTCTATGGTGTAACCCACATTAAACTACTTTACAAATTCTCTCCAATTTAATTTGTTCGGTTATTGTATCGATACAGCTTTTTAGTTATACTTACATGGTAATATTGGCAAGGGGATTTTACTTGCAGAGAAGTATGTGTGAATTAGCTGACATTAATTACCCCAGGTTACATGTAATATGGGCATGAGGGCTTTGATATGTATGCCTGAGGGCCGCAGGCCAGAAGGCAGAGGGATACATTTCAGGCAAAACCCGAATGCTCCATGTTACAGCTAATATGTAACACTTTGCATGGGTAAATCAAAGAAATAATACCTTTGATCTGGGCAGATCAAAGGAATAATTCCTTTGATCCGCCTATTTGTGTTGGTAAATGCTTCCTTCTTTTAAAAACTACTAAAATGTATATAAAACCTATATAGGCAAGATGCACTTTACATTGTGAGTTTCATGTGGCTTACAATTGAGTCTACTGTGGCTTACAATTGAGTCTACTGTGGCTCTCAATTGAGACAAACTGAATCCTACAATAAAACTATCTCTTGGTGATATAGATTTCTTACACATTTTGAAAACCTTACATAGTAAGTGCTAGTGCTATAGTTGAAAATTTTTTTGAAACTATACCAAACCACATCAAAAGCACTTTCAAGTACATCAAAAGTACTCTCAAATACATGAAGTAACTTCAAAGGCTTTAAACTGATTGATTCAATAACTTTAAGGCTTTAAATGCAACTTCAAAGTATTGCATAATAGTTGTAATTACCACATTCACCCCTGATCTTCCTTATATCTCAAAATAGTCTAGCTGTCAAAACAGCCTAGTTGTAGCCCTGCTACATTTCGTATGTAGCCCGGGCAGTTCCTTTGATCTGAGGTGTGAAAGTGTTACATAATATTATATGGTGCCAAGTGATATAACCCTAGCATAGAATGAATTCACTATCTTCCTATCAACATTGCTGTATGTGAGCTTATGATGAAATGGTCATGATTTTAAAATTAGCCTCAAGTCAGTCATCAATGCCATTATTCCATACATATATAACCCCAGGTACGGGATGGCACATGGAGTGGTACTCCCAATACTACTGTAGAAACAAACACTCCTTGTCTGATGAATTTTAAAAATTTGGCACCTTTGCCAGCTTGTAGAAATCGTGCCCAGACGTTCTGGGTGTTCTGAGGAAGATTTAAAACAGTTCTTGCTGTTCACTGAGTTTGAATAGACCATCACTGGGCTGTAGTACTCTTTCATGAGACTTTTCAATGGGAATACGAAATGGCCGTACAGGTGAGTGGCAAATTTTGTCGACTTTTATTGCTTCACTGGATTAGTCTACGAGGAGTACGCTTTGCTTATACAGTGGTGTAAGACCTGTAGTTTTGCATGAGGATTTAGTCAGCACATCTGTGCTCTGTTTTTGTCTTTCACAAGTCAGTATCAGTTCACTAAAATCACATGCGTTATCACCTTGAATAAGACAAGAACTCACAATTATAGCGCACTGACTACATCCTCATGCAAAATTGCAGGTCTTAAACTACTGTTAAAGTGAAATTTGCTCTTCATAGACTAATCCAGTGAGGCAGTATAAGTTGACAAAATTGGCCAGTGAATGCCCAGAATGCTTGAGCAAGGCTGGCAAAGGTGCCAAATTCTTAAGATTCATCAGATGAGGAGTGTTTCTACAGAATATTGGGCACTCCACTCCATGTGCCATCCCGTACCTGGAGTAAATCTGTGGTTATTCCCTCATGCCAAAGCTCCAATACTCCAATACAGTTTATTCTGCAAGTGTTACAGGTTAAATTTAAAGTCAACCAGCTAGAATAGGCTAGAAGTAGTGTTCTTAACTTGTTATAGTTGTTCATAGTGTCTTGTACTACAATGAAGTAACAGTACAGTACTCATGGTCGTTGTCCTGTCTTCAGAACTAAAAAAATTTGTAACATGTTGTTCTGTGCATGTGTGAAAAGAAATTTTGCTAAAACTTGTAGAAAGCAGCCTTGAAAGATTTCAGCATTAAAAAAAGAATGGTGAAGTTAATTTAACTTGTTTCATGTTGTTACAGTGTAGTAACTGTTTTACTTGTTTATAGTTTAATCATGATTTTTGGTTAATGATACATGAACAACACGCTAGCAGTGTTCCTTACAGTGAACAATTTGTCTTGTATATTTCTACATATACTTTGCTTGATATAGCACATTTTGGTGGACACTGTGTAGCACTCTAGCAGGCCTGGTGGTGGTTGTGTTGTTTTAGCTATTATCTAACTTAACCCATTAACGGCCACTGCCGTCATATGGTGGCATGGCATCATAACTCACTAATAGAATAAACTTTAGCCTCGCTATAACTTGTAAAACGCATTTCATAGAAGGATGTGCTAGTACTGAAACAGATACGCCCATAGAGGTCCCATTTCTGGGACAACCGGATCCTTCCCGGACTAGTGCGCATTTGTTACGTAACAGCGTAAAGTGTAACCTGTGATAATAGGCGAATTAAATCGTTCTTCGACTTAAAACCTAGTAGCTGATAACAAGAAAGTGTTATACATCGATGGAGACAGGTGAAGTCGACAGTCGGCTGCTTTATCCCAGATGTGGCATGGTGGATACGAGTGTAGATACGCATGCGCAACAGCAGAAATGGGACAAATCACGAAGAAACCAGCTGTGGAATGGATCACACTGTAAGTAAACTGTATAGAATAGTTCTTTGGGGTGTAATACACCTTAGTAAATAGCTAGTTGGGATTCCGTTGTTTGTTCGAGCTAGTTTTACCAAAGTTTAGACTTTGTTGTCTAATAACTTCGTTGTGGTTACTGTTATGTAAACAAAAAACAACACAATCGACTTCCTTAGTTTATAGCGGGTATTTAGATATATAGTTACTAAGTAGTACTGGACAGTTAATATAGTGCGATTCGGCAATTCGACCAGGAGTCCTGGCGAATTTGGCCGTCAATGGGTTAAAGGTTGGTAACTATATTAGGAATTAACCTTTATGTGTGAAAGAAGTAGTGTTGTACCAATTCCCACTTTTTAGGGAAACCCAATATCCGATATATTTTTACCCTGTTTTACCAATAGTTGACTGATATCTGATTGTAGGTCTCTACAAGTTACACTTGTGCATAAAGTAGAGCTAGTAAAGACGATGCTGTGAGATTGTACACTTACCTCAACTCAAAGTTGCTAGTCAGACAAGTGGGCTGGGGCCTGAACCATCACTGTTTATCTCTGTGGTCACCACAAAACATAAACAAATTACCTAAGTACATAGCAGAGCCTTTGACACCAGCCCTCCAGTGGTGCTTACTTCAGCTGCTGAAGATGAATAGACTAATAATCAGGACATTGGAAACAGTGGAAATTGAAAACTGAAACTGAAACTGAAACCAAAAAAACTAAATTAGGTCAAAACTTCATATTAACAGGTACCACTTAACAAAGACCACCTCTGTAATAAGACCACCTGTATAATAAGACCGCCTCTAATACAGGTTTTTGCAATTGAATTCGGCGACTTTGCAATTGAATTCGTCCCGTTTGCAATTGAATTCGTCGGTTTTGCAATTGAGTTCGTCGCTTTTGCAGTTAAATTCATCCGTAACAAGAATGGCAGCTGGAGCAAACACGAAAACATGATGTAGCAGCTGCTACAAGAACTTGTTCAAGTACAACAGTAGTAAACAACTCTTTATAAGGCAATAATTCTTCCTCTACAGCCTCTCCAGCAACATTCCAAACTCTACTGCGCCATTCACGATGGGTGTGGTCACTCGCGAGCAAGTTAATTAACTTTTCAGACAGCTATCAGCTTCTCGTACTACCAGCTTCAATTACCTTCTAGTGTCTCAAGTGTAACTCTCCATGGCGTCATCTCTTAATGAACGGGTTGGTTTCTTGGATCCGTTTTGTTTATGACGAATGGTAATGCAAACACGATGAATTCTATTGCAAAACCAACTAATTCAACTGCAAAACCGATGAATTCAATTGCAAAACCGATGAATTCAATTGCAAACGGGACGAATTCAATTGCAATACCGACGAATTCAATTGCAAATGGGACGAATTCAATTACAAAGGTGACGAATTCAATTGCAAAAACCTGAAAGACCACCTCATTGTAGTAGTAGGTCCAACAAATATAGCTAAGGTGTACTCATAATGTAATAAAGTATCAATCAATCAGACAGTACTTAAAGGTTAAAATGACAGCTGCAGGGTTGTACAAAAGGACGTACTATCTTACCTGCCAAAAGTCCATGGTCATGTCACAATGAAAATGGGGAAGTTGCATGCATAATTTACTCCTGGATTTGATAATGGATTTCTCATGAATTGTGCATGATTTAAGAGTTCCATAGTTAAATTAATGATCTTGGACTTTGTGTCTTGGTAATAGTTAGACACTCGTGATAGGCATCTTCAAGGATTTAAAAACCTGAGGTGATGTCAATAATTACCTGCGTCTCGGTAATTACTGATGTCACCTCAGGTTTGTAAATCTTTGAAGGTGCTTATTACGAGTGCCTAACTATTACCAAGACACAAAGTCCAAGATCATTAATGTTGATTTTGTAACTATGCAACTCCTAAATCATAAGAAATCCATTATCAAATCCAGTATTAGCACAGTAAATTATACATGCAATTGCTCCATTTTCATTTGTGACATGACCATGGATTTTAGATCTTAGCACAGTAAGATAGTATATCCTTTTGTTTCCACATTTATTTCAGCCATTGTTTGTGTACTTTTATAAGTAGCCTGGGACTACAACAAGACTGGTCCCAACAGCTCTGGTACCTATCTACTATACCAGTATGATTAAAACACCACCTTGTTGTTCACACTAATCTATACAAACTATAGGCATAAATGAGGGTTGGGTTATTCATTTGCTCCCATGAAAATGTGTAAAAAAAAAAAAAAAAGTTTGTACCAGGCAGCACTATGTTCCATGTAGGTTGTGTAATCACACATCATAGTATTACATGTACTATATCCTACTATCCTTCTTATCCCACAGATCAAGTTACTAGCAGTAGCAGAAAGAGACATAAGCATTGGTCAGATTTGCAACACAACGAGAGTACTGATGAGATGATGGAAATGTGTTGACAGCACAACAAGCAAAGCTTCAAACATACATTACAATTAAAAATAAGTTTAAAACTTATAAAAGGTAACAAATCAAAATACTTGATAGTTTTATGTTCTGATCACAGAAATCACTGTAACAGTCCAAACAATGAACAAATACATAAGTAAGGATTAATATCAATGATTTGAAACACATGGATGGATAAATTTATGAGTAAGGTAAATAAACAAAGCTTACCAAACAGAAAAATGAAGTGATTTAGAAATACTAAGAATGGATAGTTGAATACCAGCTTAGTATGTGTGTGTCTGTGTGTGTGTGTGTGTGTGTGTGTGTGTGTGTGTGTGTGTGTGTGTGTGTGTGTGTGTGTGTGTGTGTGTGTGTGTGTGTGTGTGTGTGTGTGTGTGTGTGTGTGTGTGTGTGTGCGTGTCAGTGTGTGGTAACAGCTAGCACATGGAATGTGTACTCTATGGTGGATGCAGAGGGCCCTGTTGAAATTGCTAGTCTTGGCCAAAGAGGTGAAGAGGTCTTGAGATCTGAAAAGACACAAGTGTTTAACAGAACAAGCTAAGCCCATCTCTGAACAGCATAGAGCTGTTCAATGTCAACATTGTCATCGATGGATTAAGAGTGCTGGGGGCCTGAAAGTCCACCTAAAGAAGTGTGTTCCACCAGTGTGACCAAGTTCTTGCTTCCTCTGCTGCTGTGGATGACCACGTGACCCGAACAGGAAGTGTCAAGACAAGTCAAGTGTGTGTGTGTGTGTTGTGTGTGTGCGTGCGTGCGTGCATGCAGGTGTGCGCGTGTGTGTGTGCGTGCATGTGTATGTGCGTGCATGTGTATGTGCGTGCATGTGTATGTATGCCTCTGTGTGTGTGTGTGCGTGTGCCTCTGTGTGTGTGTGTGTGTGTGTGTGTGTGTGTGTGTGTGTGTGTGTGTGTGTGTGTGTGTGTGTGTGCGTGTGTGTGTGCATGTGTATGTGTGCCTCTGTGTGTGTGTGTGCGTGTGCCTCTGTGTGTGTGTGTGTGTGTGTGTGTGTGTGTGCGTGTGTGTGCGTGTGCGTGCATGTGTATGTGTGCCTCTGTGTGTGTGTGCGTGTGCATGTGTGCGTGTGCCTCTGTGTGTGTGTGTGTGTGTGTGTGTGTGTGTGTGTGTGTGTGTGTGTGTGTGTGTGTGTGTGTGTGTGTGTGTGCTTGTGTCTATGAAAATGGTTAGTATAGTCAACTTACATACAGTAATACATTATTAATAATAGAGTGATGGTACGTACACAGTGTTGGTGTGGATGATTAATCGATTATTTAGATATTTATCACAAATTGATTGTACATCTCATCATGTACCCAACATTGATTTTCTAATTTGTGCAGTTGGGATGCCAACAACTTAATTTGCCTACTAGTGGTTTCCACATTGTTTCAATTAATGCGCTGTTGTGTTGTGTACATGTGGCAGGTGAAATAGCCAGTAGTAAGTTTGTGGCAGGTGAAATAGCCAGTAGTAAGTTTGTGGCAGGTAAATTGGCCAGTAGCAAAAAACAAGCATGACGGAGACAGTGCTACCAGATCTATGATAACCAAATTTTAAAGTCAAGGAAAACTAAATTACCTGCCTGTACTTATTTTGGTTTTGCTTCCAGTAGTGGTGTTGACCTTTTTTAGCAACTATTGTATTTTATTTAGTGTATTTACCATGTTACAACTATCACTTACATAATGTTAGATTCAATCAAAAATCTAGACTATAATGCCTTCAAATATCTTCACTACTAACAGTTTTGGGGGTAACTCATTACATAAGTAATGTGTTACATAATAATTACTACTTTTGTGGTAACAAAGTAATATGTGACCCGATCTGCAAAAACTAGACATAATGGCGCATTTTTCAAATTCTTTATTGTTGAATATTTATAATTTACTAGCCAAGTGTATGCTCTGGCCAAGTTTCAGCTTCATATGGCAACAACTTTTGGAGTTACAGCCCTACAAAGTAGCAACAACAGAAAGATTGATTTGTACAGCAAGTATTGGGAAAATAAATGACATGCGCTTACAAAAACGGCTGTAACTTACAAATACAATACAGTACAGTTGCAAGTTGCACCATTGTGTTCGCCATGAATAGGGGAGTCCATTATTGGGTAAGTTGTTTCTTCTATTACCATTCTTCACTGTATACAGAGACGAAATCGGTGAAGAAAAATCGATCGCATACGATCGTTTCGACGTTACGTAAACAAACGCCCATAACTTACGTATCCTTTAGTCTACTGCAACGAAACAAAGGTTTTTGAACTCCTCTTGAGTAGGCAAATAAGATGATATCCAGGTTTTTATCATAGGACCCTTCCTTCACAAAGAACAAAACGTTTAAACATTTTACGATTTTTTTCCGATTACGCAAATATTTTACCCATTGCAAATCAATGGCTTATACTGAAAATTTTGGCTTGCGCCATTATGTCGGGTTTTCGCAGATCCGGTCACATATAATGAAACATACTGTAAAAACAGGTAATATAATTCAAATTATTTATTTGCAAATGTAACGCGTTACCTAAGTTATGAAGTTACTGTAACAAGTCTAATAATTGTGACCGTCTCAGCGAAAACCCGTCAAGTTCGCACAAGCATGCGTATTGAGAAAATTGTAGTTCAAAAATAATTCATAAAATTATGCATGCTACAAGAAAAAATATGCAAGTTTTTATCAGGCCAGTACTCAAAGAAGGAAGACTCAAATCGATTAAAACTATCTACCATCTTATTCGACTGCTCATGGGGAGTTCGAAGACCTTTGTTTCAATTTTGTAGCTTCAACGGTATGGGTGTCACGTGCGTCTGTTTACGATGCAGTGAACGTAAACAAGATCGCCATTGTTTCTTCTAACAAACCACCTTCATACGCCTATGCCCAATGTGACTGCAAGGCTAAAACTATAACTTGGTTGATCTGCCAATCCATGGTGAACATTGTAAGCCAAATTCCAACTTTGTAGATTATTCCAAATGGAAGTTATGGTTGTGAATGCAAGCGCCTGTAGTTTATTTTTAGTATAGTCACTGTACAAATTGATTTCCTTGTTCTTCCTACTTTCTAGCACTGTAATTTCAAAACTACACACCACAGAAGGCTGAAACTTTGGTTATCCATTCCTTGGACACTGGAGATAATGGTGAATGAATAAAAAAATTTTTAATTGTGTGAACTAGACGGGTTTTAGCTGAGACAGTCACAATTATTATTTTAAGTAACGAAGTTACTGATCTCATTAGTAATCCACTGAGTAATGCCTAGTAACTACGAAGTAACAAAGCTTACTGAACAGGGCTGGAGCCAAGAGAGATTTTGAGTGGTCCGGCCATCCATAGACTGCTATGGAGGCCATAGTCATGTACACTACTTTTTATTGATCTGACGTGATTTTTTAGATTATCTGCTTTCATGTGATAAATACACACAACATGCCAAGCTAGTGGGGTCTGGGGGCATGCTCCCCCAGGGAAAATTTTTTTTAAAATAGATGCTCTGAAATGGCATCTGGAAGCTACAGTATTTTACTTGCAAGGCCTCTTTCTCCTTTTTGTTACATGATCATCAAGGATATATCTTGCAGCTGGTAATTTTGCATATCTAATTTAATTTTCAAAATTTTTGTGAAAGCTTAATTCTTTGAGATACAGAAGCCATTGGGATTGTATATTGCTAATGCATGCATGATCAGTTAACCCAATGCAATGCCATGCAGATGACGCACTGGAACTTTTGAGTGATTTGAAGACAATTAATACACATGTAATGGTTATCTAAGTATAACAGTGCCTATATTCTATATCGAATGCTCTATTAAAGTATTGTGGTGACTGTTCTATTAGAGTATATCATGATGACTGCTTTATTAGAGTATCTCGATCTTTTTTACAAATTCAAGTAGCTGAAAAGTAGTCCAGCATAGTCCGGCCAATGCCTGACCGGCCGGACCGTGGACTCTGGCCTGCTGAATGAAGCTTATTCACCAGTTTCTTGCTTAGACAAAGATTTGCACATTGTTCAACAACGCAATCATGTCAGGTGATAAAGTGGTAGTTTTACACGTGACAGCTTAAGGCTGAGGACAAAAAGTAATATAATATGCAACTGGATTTTGGAAAAAACGATCTAAATCGCACATTAGAAGTTTCGAGATAAATGGTTTTAAAGAATTCAAGCCAGCATAACTCTCCAAGGATAGTAAGCACGCGTATGAAATTTACACGAAAGATGCATCATCTGTTACCTTTCAGACCACTTCCAGTACTTGTAGCTGCTTGTAGAGTTTCCTGCAAAATAAGAGAGAAAATCTGAGCAGTTGGAAAAGCGTAGTAGTATCACGACTGCTCGCAAAGGGGTGAAGGGTGGGGATGGCGGGGTGGGCAAGGGTTAGACCTCAAAATGGAGGCAGACCATGATTGGAGTCCAGAAACGAGATTACAGGGCTGTGCTGGCTTCCTAATGGCTGATATGAAGCAAAATCCACAGAAAAATGTCTGGCCAACATTATCAGGCTGTCCACCAGTAAACCACTGATTCTTACCAAGCAAGGTTCTTCACAAGGCCTAAAACTGCCATTCCAGCTCTACACACCACCAAGAAAAGACATCTGTTCAAACCAGCTTCGAGTAGTTTGAGTGGCAATGAGTATCAAAACTACTAGTATGATAGTGTTACAGACTGGAGGTGTTAGTTTGATTTTGCCTGATGTACGATTTGGATCAGTTTTGTAAAATCTGGTCACATATGTAATATTATTATAGTTAGTTTATTATATGGGCAATAAATAAAAACTAACTGTAACTAAATAGTTCAGTTGTAAATAATATGTAATATGTAACGAGTTACATTTAAAAAGTAGCTGTCCCAACACTCATTACTAAAAATGCAATATCGTCCAACACTAAGTGATGGTAGTAGTGTAGAGAATTATTTACATCATACAGTATAGTAGGGACCACAAAGGTTTGGAAGTGGCACATGAAAAAACATCACCCAAAAAACAGCCTCACTTTTCCCCAATGACAATGAGGCAGTATTGGTTAGGTAAAACTACGTAAGTCCAAACAAGCCTTCAGATCTACCCAAAATGCTTTCAACAAGTTGCTATAACATTTTTGTTTTTCAAAAAAAAAAATTTAATGGAATTTTCTAATGACTGATTGACTGACTAATGTCTTCAGACAAGCGTAACTTGATAACGGGATTGATTTTTTTTCACTGTTCGACGTTGCTTCAGCCAGACACAGTCTTTTAGCATAATATAGTACATACAATGTATTATTCATGGATTTTGCAGTGTCCTCCTTTGTGTCCCATTCATCTTTGCTGACACTGATTTGGCAGTAGTGTGTGATGGTTTCCCTTCACGATGGAAATTGTCCGTATTTTTCATAGTAGCTACTTTGATTGCAGAGGTGTTTTTCGAACAATTCTTGATTCATAATGCTGTGTAACAGGTTGAACATAACTAATAACAAAGCTTACAGAACTTTGCATGGGTGAGATCAAAGGGAAAAGTGAACTTTAAATTTCATAATGTACATTTTACACCAGCAAACAGTGCTTTTTTGCACACAAAGAGTACTTTATTGCACCGCAAAGAGTGTTTTAATTGTACAATAAAGTACTCTTTGCGGTACAATAAAGCACTCTTTGTAGGCAATAAAACACAGTTGCCCACTTGCTCTAGTGCAGGCTAATAGCCCACGGTGCTCACGCCAGTATGACTAATCACCCAAGCCAGTGAAAGCTGATAGCCTCACCGCCCTGAGGGGTCAATCACCACAGCCAATACGAATTCTAACACTGGATTGCTTTTAAAATATACCTAAATGCTTCAATGATGGGTAGGAGAAAGTAACATTGCTGTTACGTTTGTTAATGTAAACAGAGAAGTCCTGGAGATATCACAGAAATACTTCACCATGTGTCACAATAGAATTGATTGTGGGTTGTGACAAAAACCTGCCAAAATACATCATGAACGTCTACATACCAAACTATGGTGAACTACGCATGAGTAACTAGTTTGCATGCATTCTGACTGCTAATAATAATAATTCATGCAACATGGGTTAATTGCAAGTCTTAGTGTATGATGAAGCTACACAACTAGAAAGTTCCATAAATCATTTAAAGCATTGCCTTGCTTGTGCTATATGAAAAATAAAGAATGCCTTGCTTGTGCTATATGAAAAATAAAGAACTTGGCCCTTGGCCTCAATGCTAATCTCATGCCTTATGAACATCTCAGCCGCACTGCGGCAATGCTTTAACATATACGTAATGGATACATACTTCACTTTTCAAACAATAATTCATTGTTGAGGTGTACAGGAGGGTGGACACGATATAAGCGCTACTGAAAATTATTACCGTTAATTAAGTATTTCTAATACCAAGACTAAGATGAAGTGATGAAACCTGTTTAGCAACAGCCACACTAATTTATCTTGTGCTTCTTGTGACAAACGGAAGAAGATGAGTACGAAGGTGTCTTATTTCCTGCTTGATTCTCCATGAGGACACACTAGCGGCGTCCGTTTTTCTTTCTTTAATTCCATGGGAGCAAGCATAGTAGGCTTATTGTATATCATAATACCTTCTTCAACGATTGTTGGGCTCGAGTACAAGCTTATAAGGTGTCTCTAGAGTGCAACGCTTCGATTCCACCGACAAACTTACTGCACAAGTGATCCTCTATAAATTCAAGAGCAATTTACGTGCTGGGAATGGCGGGGAAGAGTGGGGTAGACCGGCTAAATATTCTAAACGTGAAGCACACTTTCGAATGGTGCTTATTTAAACTTCGCTGAAGGCTTGGTTATACTTTTAATACAAATGTATGCGCTCACGTGTGCATGTCCACCCTCCTCTGGTTGACGCGTGCAGCATCTTTTGATCTGGTGCTAAATAAACTTAAAGTTCCCAAATATTCCTGTACTTGTAATGATTTCATCCAAGGCTCTCTTTATAATTAGAGAGACCTTCACAAAAATTTTTAGGTTCATACAAACTGAAACCCACGGACTTTCATTTGTTAAATTGTACTGTCCTCTTATATACAGCTGCTTGTCAGAAGTAATTGTGGGTTTTAATTTCACTACACTATACATTGCTTAGCTTACTGTACACCACAACAACACTTATAAGGGTAAGAAAGCGGTTTGGTTGAAGAATAACTTTCTTACGTTCACCGCATCATAAACAAACAAACGTGTCATGCATACCGTTGGGGCTACAGAAACGAAACAAAGATTTTCAAATTCTCTATGAGCAAGAAAAAAGATGGTATATAGTTTTAATCGATTCGAGTCTCTCTTCCTTGCTGATAAACTCTTGTGTACTGTTTCTATGTAGCATACATTATTTTACGAATTCATTTATTTTTCTAATTTTCTCAATACACATGCTGAGATGGTCACATACACATTATAACTAACATCAGTGAGAGAGTAATAATAGTAGAAAATAACAGTGTAGTAAACTAGTTAATACTCTAATGACATTGATCACTTCAATGAAATTGATTAAGCAAAATACAACAATTACTAATCTAACTTATAACATCTACTTATTTAAACTGCAACTTTTTTATTGTACGTACCTTGAGTTGACAGCTGCTTGTTAATAAGAAATGTGTTATTAGTTAATTACTAGTAATAAAGTAACCCCTCCGTACCTCCCTATATGGCAGGACCTCAGCATGGCTGTTGCTACCCAGTTAAATGACCACACATTTGCCAATGTTACAGGCAAATACTATTTTTCAAAGTACTCATTGTTGTTGCTGTGCCTTGACAGCTGCTTGTAAACAAGAAATATAATGTTTACTAGTACAAACAAGCCCATTACACCTCCCACAGCTATTACTAGCCATTTAAATGCTCATTCATTGCCAATGTTACAGGCACATAATTATCGTGTTTTGTAGTGTGGTCTCTGTTGGACATGAGTGAGGCACTACAGGAATAAGAGACCATGTTTTCAGCCAATCAAATTTCTGTATCAAACTTGTTGTACTCTAAACAAAAACAGCCTAACTGTAAAAAATGGTGCAGCCACCAAAAAGCCAGCAAGAAAATAAAAAGTGAAATCCAAGGTGATAGGCAAGAAATGGCTGTGATGGTAGACTAATGGCAAAAATTTTAATAACAACAATTCAGGTGAATTTAGTGCCGAATCCTAGTGAAACTTACAGAAGGCAACACAAATTTACCTGAGATGTTGTTATTAATATTTTTGTTATTAACCTACCATCACAGCCATTTCTTGGCTGCTACCACCTTAGATTTCACATCATTTTTCAAGCTGGCTTTTGGGGGGCCACACTCTTTGTTACAGCTTGACTATTTTTGCAATCATAGTGGACTTTTGAGACATTGTGAAAGCTAAAATGGCTACAGTTTCAGATCCCTAGCTGCCAGATATTCTATGCTCTAGTGATCACCCCCTCCCTCACCCCCTAACATCAATTAATACCTCCAACAATCTTAAGGTGTCTTGCCTTAACTATCTAATCAAATTGATTTTTACTGTACTTGCAATGTTTACATCCAAGGCTCTCTATTAGAGAGACCTTCACAAAAATTATGAAGACTTTAATTAAACTCTGAGGAAGCATCACTGATAAAGATAAAACTTGAGTGACCTGTTATATACAGTTACTTGTCAGAAGTAATTGTGGGTTTTAATTTAACTACACTACACATCACTTAGTTTACTATACATCACTACAACACTTATAAGACATCAAGTAATGTTGTGGTGGATGATTTTGGGTGGATATCTCTAAATATAAGCCTTCCATAATGTTGTTTCTACTGTTTGGTTGTCTTCATTAATAACAATGTGATCTGATCTTGGAAAACCTACCTTTTTGGCACATTGGTCAATTGTCTCTATTACAGCTTTAATGAGGTACAGAGTGTTCATATAACTTGTGTTAACATTTTAGCTCAATACCTTTAAGCATTCCTGAGATATGGCCAATTTGCTGTCCTGTACATTACAAAATAAATTTATAGTAGTAAAGCATTGAGTTCTGTGAGTGATTTAGGGTGACAGGTGGTGACAAATTTTTACCAAAATTCCATTCCTATATACCAACTAAATACTTTTAAAGACATCTCTGATAGTTTAATGATTTATTCTTGTTATTTTTGTGCAATTAAATGGGCGATGCAAAACAAAGATTTTCTAACTCCTCTTGCTTTGGGGATCACGATGCTTGTTACAACTGTTATGCAATGCTTTTGTTGCAGGCAAATAGCCTGCTGGGTGATTACCACCCATGCCAATATGAATGCAATCACTGGCTTCATTTTATATAAATGCCTGAAAGATTTGACTATGGCTGGACAGCATGGTAACATTACAACTATGCCTGTTGATCGACGAGTCCTAAAGATATCATGGAAAAGTAGAGTTTTTGCTAATCACTAAGTATTTTAATGCTATCAAGTTACAGGTTTTGGCGATTGAATTCGTCACTTTGGCAATTAAATGTGCCGCGAGGGCACAAGAATTCGTCATAATTACATTGTCTTCAAGAAACAACTGCTCATCACGAAGTGAATCATTTTCGCCATGGAGAGTTATGCTTGACACACTAGAAGGTAATTGAAGCTGGCTGTAAGTGAAGCTGACAACTGACTGGAAGGTTAATTAGCTTGTTTACAGAGTGGCGAATGTTGCTGAAGAAGCTGTAGTGGAAGAATTATCACCTTATAAAGAGTTGTTTACAACAGTTGTACCTAAACAACATCTTGTAGCAGCTACTACATATTGCTTTCGTGTTTTCTCCAGCTGCCAAGCTTTGTACGGATGAATTCTAATGCCAAAGCGAAAGTGATGAATTCATTTGCCAAACCCTGTATTTAGAGACTAATACAGCATATACGTACTATAAAGGCCTAAAGGGGTAAGCTTTATTGTAGCATGGCTAACTTGTCTTACCTGTACTATGAGTGTGGTCTGTATTTAAAAATATTACAGGTAATGCCCTGATACTGTGATATATGTATGCCAAAATAATTCCTTTGATCTTTCCATGTGAAGTGTTACATATCTGATTAATTGTTTATGGAAGGCACAAACCATTTGGAATTATCTCAATTTTAATACAATGACACTAGCTTTTATTGTATGTCTTCAAAGACATGACAACACTTACATTCTACAGGTCTGTAGTGTTGATCAATTAGTATAGTACACACTAGGGGTGCAGCAACATATCGATATATTGCAATATTTTCGATCACAATACAATACACTATGTGTGATGAGACATATCAATATGTGAACAGATTTTACAAAACCGGTCCAAATCACACATCAGGCAAAATCAAACTAACACCACCAGTGGATAGCTACACTATCGTACTACTAGTTTTGACCCTCAGTACTACTCAAACTACACGAGGCTGGTTTTAACAGACATCTTTTCTGGGTGGTGTGGAGTGCTCAAATGGCGGTTTCAGGCCTTGTGAAGGACCTGGCTTGGCAAGAATCAGTGGTTTACTGGTGGACAGCCTTATAATGTTGGCCAGACATTTTCTCTATTGATTTTACTACATATCAGCCACTAAGGAGCCAGCACAGCCCTGTAATCTCATCTCTGGACTCCAATCATGATCAGCTTCCATTTTGAGGTCTATCTGTTGCCATCCTCACCAACCCCCACTCTCCACCCCTTTGTGAGCATTCATGATACTACTTCACTTGTCCAACTGCTCAGATTTTTTATCTTATTTGGTGGGAAAACTCTACCAGCAGCTACAAGTACTGGAAGATTTCTGAAAGGTAATATATTGATGCATCTTTTGTGTGAATTTCATACGCGTGCTTGTTATCCTTGGCAAGTTATGTTGACTTGAATTCTTTAAAACCATTTATCTCGAAACTTCTAATGTGCGATTTGGATCATTTTTCCAAATACCAGTCACATATATTGCTTATTGCAATATTATTGTTGTGTTACAATACGTATATTGCATAACATTGCAGTGTTGTAATGAACTGTGGCTTGTGGATAATTAGCCTATTCAGCTTCCACCCTCCTGGAGCAGGCGCTGATCCAAGACTATTTAGAGGGGAGTGGCTAGGAGCTTTGACATTCCACTAAATATTGATAATATTTGTGAAGCTTTCAAAAGAAAACATCCAAGGAAATTAAAATGCGCGGTCCTTCTATTCTGTATGATTAGATTTGATTACCTTGGTTTTGTAAAAGACTATATACATGTACATGCAAGAATGAAAAATTACATAATGTATATGGCTATGTATGTACAAGCAAACAGTACAGAAAGAAAAGATACAAAAAAGGATTAAAACAAAATAACAGGGTAATGGATACTAATCATTAGCCACCCTCAGGGGGGGTGGCTAGCTACCCTATCCCCCCCCCCCCCCCCCCCCTGGATCAGCCCTTGTGGAGGGCGGGAATCAAAGCCACCAGAATGTAATTATTTATGTTTTAGAAGCCACATAACCTCAACAAACAGTGCTGATTGTAGTACTGCCTCCTTGTACTGTAATACCTATTTAATAACTGTTGGCCATTATAAGCAGCTTTTGACTGGTAGGTGTACACCACATGACACTAAATTAAATGCTACGTATCTGCTGTAACTTATGAAGCTTAAATCCATGAGTTATTTACACATGTATAGCACTTTAACATCACCAAAGGCCCTAATCCAAATATTGCAATACAGCAATATATTGCAATATTTTTAAAGGTAATACACAATATGGTACTTACCAGTATTGTTGCATCCCTAATACACACCACTCCTAATATGGTAGTATTTAATAATGATAGTGTTTAATAGTTGATGTACAGTTTGTAATCTTCATTATCAAACACAAGATACAACATGTTATCAGACAGTATTGCATGTTAGGGGTCATCCATAATTTTCAGCATTTTCACAAGAGTACAGAGAGTACTCTTTTCCATAACCCCCTCCCCCCCACCTAAAAGCGTACTATTAAAAATGTTGATATCGATCATGAATTGTTGTATATATGTATGTGTGTATGTCACATATGAAATTGTTTTTAAGAGTTATTGTTGCTGTTTTTACACTATAGGAAATGCAGACAGATCAATCACACAAGAAGTTGTTTACATGTGTGAATTTGTGTGACAGTCATATACTTATTTCTTTTTAGGTCTTCCCCTTCCCATTTTGTAATTTTGCTCAGTCTGGTGTTTCTGAAGCTGGTATTTGGTGGGATAAATTTCACCATAAACAAGACATTTTATCTCAACTTTGGACTTCTTTGACTGTGAAGTAGATTCTGATTCCTCTTGTGACCTAGTTCCACTGTGTATCAGGCATGTGTGGCGCTCCTTGTCAGCTTCACTGGTAAAAACATAACGGAAATGTCCACATCACAGAAATGGCTATCTGTTGGCTGTCTTCAATATAATGCATCAAATTATCATCAGTACTACAGCTTGAAACACCTGTACTAACTTGCTGAGTTACAACACTGTACATTATCATGAGCTTCAGCACCACTACTGACGTCGTCTTCTACTGCTACAGTTTCTTCATTCACTGTGCTTGTCTGCAAAGAAAACAAGTTATAGGTAGCTGTCGTTCAATACATTGTGCAAGTCACCTATTTGTAAACACTACTTCTATAAATTAAACCGGCTATCTGGCAAGCTACAATCCTGCATGTATGAAATAGTGCTAAACCTATCAATCTAGCCATTTAGTACTGTACAGCTACGTGCTTTTAGTACAGTGAAAACAGTTTTTTACTGAAAGTGATCCTGGCTATTACCTAACATGGCCTAGTCATGGCTACCTGCATACCTAATGCACAGCTAGCTACGTGGTTTTATAGCCTGTTTATATATTGTACCTTGAAAAATGAATCAATACGCCTTGTCCTGCTCCACTTCAAGTGTTGCGCAGCTTTTTCCAGTGCTGCCACATAGTGCTCTTTGCTGTAAACAACTCGCTCCTTCCACTCTACTTGCGCGCTTCACAGCATCTGCCCTCTTCATTTTCGTATCGTTCGTCACAACAAAGGTGTTCACGAAATGCTGGTATTGATTAGTTGGTGACTTGTGTACACTATCTGGATGCATAGCGAGCTCAAGAAGAAACTGCCTTGCCTCGAACTGCAACTCACATTTCGCCATCTTGATACTAAAATTGTATGCGCATGCTAAATTATTTAGAATTATTTTTATATAGCGCTACTAATATCAACATTATTAAAAAGCGTACGCATTGGATTTACCCCCTCCCCCCCAGCGTACGCTCTGTACGCTTGCGAAAATGCTGAAAATTATGGATGACCCCTTATAGTTATATCCCATTATAAGTGTAATAACAATGTTATCATCTGAGTATACGGGATATAACTATTTTATAACCCAGTGCACAGGAGTCCGCAAAAGTTTATGGATAATAAATTAAGTTCCGGTTTGAGTTCCTGTCACTGTGCTTAGAATTTTGTCCGAATTGTATGGAGATTCAACTTAATAGCTACAACAGAGACCCTGCATACTGTCTATAAACTGTAGTGAAGGCAATGTTACGAAGCAACAGTTCCAGGTATGATTCGCCTTTGTCAAAAGTTGGTATGGTGGTGTTGTGTGGCGTGCAAGAGAAAAAAAGACCAACAAGTGGCTACCATAGTCCAAGATAGAATGATGAAGCTAGAGGTTATCGAAAGAAGTTAGTTGTTCACCAGTGACAGTTGGGACTGATTGCTAGAGCGAACATCAGAACAGACTGTTCTTAACATTAAGAACTATTGTATTGGTAACTTGTAGTGTTACTGTGTAAAGGACTGACAGCTTTCTTGTAAGATTTACGAGGTTTAAGTGCTGTATTGGTGTGTTTTGTATCAACATTTCCTTATTTGGCTCTTTGTTCCATTGGTAAATAATACCATTTGTGGTTGTTATGATATCATGAACAAGACTGAGTGACTCCAGCAACAGGGTGATAACTAATATATCGTACAGTAGCAGCACCGCACTGTCTTAGACTAGCTGTATGAGTTGTAACCCAGCACAACGTTTTGATACTCCCACACACTGAGATTTAAAGTACATATATGATGAAATGTATTAGGTTACTGGAATTTAAATAGGTATGTACCTTGAAACCACCTAACTTCAAAGGAAAATTTCAGGGTACATATCTCATAAACCCTGGCTTGCCATGGTTTATTTTAGTTAAACCATGGCTGGCCATTTATTTTAGTTAAACCATGGCTGGCCATTTATTTTAGTTAAACCATGGCTGGCCATTTATTTTAGTTAAACCATGGCTGGCCATGGTTTATTTTAGTTTTTATTTTAGTTAAACCATGGCCTTGATATCTGGTGAGGTAACGTTAGTTTGTTTTTACAAGAATCCTGGCAGCATTCGATTGTGGGAGTTTATTATTGCTCACATGATGAAAACCATGAGGCTGATTTTCCATCCTACAGCACTCAGACAGAGGCGATTCGACTCCCTCACCACCCTATGAGTTGACAAAAGAAAGTTCAAGGTGAGAACTAGTGTCATGGGTAATTTACAAGCGCTTGTCCGCGTGTTTGATTATGTACCATGCCCACTTTTCGTATATCATGAGGTAACTACTCTACAGCGAAGCGTACCCCTCTGGATGTTTAGAAAACTGTGTAAACAGTGTTTAAGTGATGTAGCAACTTTGAAACACTTGTAAAATCGCTAAATTGAGTGTTTCCGTGATATCCGTAGGATTTGCCCGTTTATGTTAACAAATGTAGTCACAACGTTAGTTGTTGCTGTCCCATAATCGAATTTCACAAGTTGGTCTATATAATGAATTCGGTGGTTGGTCTCGTGTTGGTTTGGGTGATTAGTCTCTTAGCCTGCATTGGCATGGTACATATCAGTTGTATCACGTGCCTTCGTGATTTGCCTGATATGCACACCCACGCTCTTGGGCCGTACATGATACAACTATTACGTGTATTCTATACCTTGGGATAAAGTACCTTGAGACTGAAGTAGTCATTAAATGTCTTCTTCAACTCTTTTGCTTTACTATAAACTTAAAAATTCCTAATTTGTCTTCATACTTGCATCCAAGGCTCTCTATTATTAGAGAGGCCTTCACAAAAATTACAAAATTTCTCCTAGCAGAATGTATGTATGTATCACAAACTTTAGTGTCCTCTTATATACAGCTACTTGTCAGAAGTAATTGTGGGTTTTAATTTCACTACACTATACATCACTTAGTTTGCTGTACATCACTACAACACTTATACGACATCAAATAATGCTGGGGTGGATGATTTTGGGTAGATAAACCACATGTGTGAATAAGATCAAAAGTGCTGTGCTATGCTATGTAACTTATATACCACATTTTGTGGTTACAATTACCATATATGGTGCAACTTCCACACATTTTGTAAAATCCTTACCTAAAAGGTAAACAAGTCTCTAATAGCAAACACCTAAATCAACCACCAGTTATTCACCAGAAGTTTTTGTCTTTTTCGTGGATAATTTAGTAATTGTGACTAGGTGGGCATGGCACTTCTAAAAAGTCTAACATATCGATCTCCAACATGTGCTGTTTCACTATAAATTGCTATCTATAATTGTTTCAACAACTGGGGTGTAGAATATAACAGTTATAACATGATTACTAGGGACATGACAAAAATATAGGCTCTCACATGGGCCCTTGTGCTCATGCGTATATTTCTGTCATATAACATTTATCATTCATTTTATAACTGCATGGCATACACTATGGTTAGTGTCGTGATTATCAAGGTTCCTCATTATCAAGATGTCCTGATTATCAAGGGGTCCTGATTTTCCAGGTCAGTTAATGTACTAATAATAGACCACTACCAAGTGTCCACAAAATGTAGGTGTCCTCAAGTGTCCACATTAACAGGTTCCAGTTTATTGTCCACACATAATATTTACATACACTTGTTATGCACTCATGAAGAGATGGTAGAATATTCATTCATACAAAATACATATCATAATTTCACAACTAAACAGATTCAATAATAACTTGTTATTGTCGATGATCAAATACATGTAGTAGTTTTGTTTGGACATCATTTTATTGTGACTAATAAGTAAATACTGGGGCTACAACTACTCACCCCAGTAGTTGGTCTCTTCTTCTTCTTCTCAGTCATCACAATGTTGTCACTTCACCAGTTAGTGTAACAGTTGCTCCATAAATTGTGTAGGGTCTAAGAGATCACCTGACCTACAGGATATTAAACTATGTAGTACAATGATCACACACAACACAGTACAATAATACAATGGTGAACATACATAAAGTGAAATATCTTATAACAAACTATGTCAATTAAGGATATCATTGAAAAAGAAAACATCCATTATAAGATCTTGGTACCAACAGGTCAGTACATTTTAACAGAAAAGACAACTTCTTTATCATAGTACAAAATAAACCAAACCTTCGTAGTCACCCTTAGAAAGGTTCCAGTGTTTACAATGAAACTATAAAATATGGACCCATAAAGTGTTCTGGTTGTGAAGGTGTCCTTGTCACTTGAAACCTTAACTAAGTGTCTGGATTACGTAGGTGTCCTCAAGTGTCATACATCACTTAGTTTACTGTACATCACTACAACACTTAAAAGACATCAAGTAATGTTGTGGTGGATGATTTTGGGTGGATGTCTCTAAATGTGACTGGATTTTGGAAAAACAATCCAAATCGCACATTAGAAGTTTTGAGATAAACGGTTCTAAAGAATTCAAGCCCGCATAACTCTCCAAGGATACGTAGCGAGCACGCATATAAAATTTACACTAAATATGCATCAATCTGTTACCTTTCAGACCACTTCAAGTACTTGTAGCTGCTCGTAGAGTTTCCCAACAAATAAGATTAAAAATCTGAGTAGTTGGACGAGCGAAGTAGTATCACGAGTGCTAACAAAGGGGTGGAGGGTGGGGTGGTGGGGTGAACAAGGATTAGACCTCAAAATGGAGGCAGACCACAATTGGAATCCAGAGACAAGATTACGGGGCTGTGCTGGCTGATATGTAGGCAGAAAAACATCTGGCCAACATTATAAGGCTGTCCACCTGTAAACCACTGATTCTTGCCAAGCCAGGTCCTTCACAAGGCCTAAAACCAACATTCGAACACTCCACACCACCCAGAAAAGACGTCTGTTGAAACCAGCCTCGAGTAGTTTGAGTGGCACTGAGTGTCAAAACTATTAGTATGATAGTGTAGCTATCCACTAGAGGTGTTGGTTTGATTTTGCCTGATGTGCGATTTGGATCGGTTTTGTAAAATTTGGTCACAAAATAATATCAACTTTCCATAATGTTGTATCTACTGTTTGGTTGTCTTTATGCAACAAATATTATCGATGATTGGTCTGGTGGGAGCACTTTTACTTATGACGCTAGATCAGGTACCTACTACATAGGTATGGTTAATGTTTTCATTATAACTTTCGACCACCATCTCAGGAGTAGAACACTTTAGTTACTGAAATGAGTACAAGAGGACAATGATCGATAACTAAAAATATGATCACTACAACATCATTGGATTATGTCAATGTAAAACTTACAATTACATTTTTGTATGGCTTGAAATGGGAGTTGACACTGTGCTATCTATGAACTATCCTTGATGTTGTTTGTAATAAACATTTTGTGTTTTTGAAGTCAACGCTACAGGTGATAATTAAATAACTTATTGTATTATACCAAAAGAATATGTCACTTTGTTAACAATCTTAAGCTTCTAGGATAGCTTCATCTATCTGATCACAGTTCACTACAGTATTCAAATAGTGCATTACTGAATAGAACAATTTTATCCTGACCGAACAGTCAAATATCTGAACAAGCATTTTAACGCTAGTTGAAATAAAGCACTATTGTGCAAAACCCTCCAGGAAATTGAATAAATATATTAATGTACTATCTCCAGATCTGTAGTGCCAGGTGAAAACATGCGGATTGGAATTGCTGCTTTGTCATGTTTTCTATAGCAGGACCACGGTTACTATCAACTTGGTTTTAAAAACTGCTATTTGTACCTAATGAACAACTTGCAGTAGTTTTGGCAGCAGAAAATACTGTGGTAATTCACCTCGACCATCATGTGGACCATATTAGGCATTAGCCTTTTATAGAGCACCAACCACATGTTCCATGAAGGTTTGTTAACTTAAAGAAGCCTAGAATAAAATGTTGGACTTTTGTCAAGTTTGTTGATCCCTCGTCAGAATCAGTGAAGTATCATTAGATGTAATACACTACTATGTTTGAAAAGAATTTATTGCTATCATGTTTGCACATTGAGAGTTCATCAAGAAGCGAGGAAGGCCAAGAGCAAATATTACAATAAATTTTGAATAAAGAGCTTATGAAACAATCCACGCATTTCATTTGTCAACTCATCTAAAGAAGCCTAATAACACCTTGTTTTTAAGAATACAGAAGTTAGTGGTAACAACAAATTTGCTATGGGATACTGATTGCAAGATAAGATTGAGATACTCTAATAGAACAGTCAGGATCTAGATACTCCCGTAGAGCAGTCACAGTATTCAGAGAAGCAGCGTAGCAAGTTACTTTTGTGTACTTATAAATAATTGGTAGAGAGCAGCTATTGTCAGCAGGTAGATACCTTTTTGGTTGTTTTGGTTTCAGCTTACAGCTGGCCTGGCCCCCTCACTCTTTAGCCCCCTGATTGATAGTAATCTGTGATATTTAAGTTATACTGGTTTTGATACAGCCTGTTTTTTTTTGTTTTTTTTATTTTAATACTGCCATACTGTCTACAAATTATGGCCTCCCTGTGGGCTTGTTTCGTCCAATATTTAAAGAGGTTAACCAGAGGAGGTTGGTCACGCATCATAGCCCTATAACATATTGATGCATGTTATTGCATAACCAAATATAGTGATTGAAATTGATGTCGGTATTTTCTACCCTTTTCATCACATCCACACGAAGTATTCATGATGCAGCCTTTGTTTCTTGGCTAAGAAAGCCACACAATTTGCTTCATGGCTGAAAGAAGGGCGCTGGGAGCTATAATTTATAGATATTAATTTGTGCATTACATTACTTTATATTGATAATGAGGTGTTGGGGTTGAATGGGTTGAACTTTTCTTTGAGATCATGAGATGTTCGATGACGCATGACTAACCACCTCTGGAGGGTAACCAGACATGTGACAATGTTTTTAGACAGGTGGTGATGTAGCTAGATAACCAAAATATGTAAACAAGTTTTTTTGTGGTAATTTTTACCTGAGGTATGCTGAGTTACCGTGCTTTTATTGAGGTAAATGGCAGTTACTTTAATACCAATGGTTTTTACATTAATACTGTGATATTTAGTAATACTGTGATACTTTTCATGGAAGGTATACAGTTTGCTATTTTTTATTACCGTAATACCACCCAGCACTATTCCTGTATGACACAAACCATTTGGAAGTGTCTCAAACTTACAATGACACTAGTTACTATATGTCTTCAGAGACATGACAAGATTTACACAAAACAGTTTCATTGTTCTTTAACATTTCATCCAATACATTTTCCTTGTTTCTTAACAACTCTTAACCAAATTGACATCTTAACAACCAGACTTGTAGTCCTTCACCAACTGAAATACAAATTAACAAAACTACAAGGAGTGTGTATTTGTAATGTACACTTTATAGTGGGCGGAGCTCCTAATCCCATTTCATCATACAGTACGATAGTAACTGTATAGTAGGGACCACAAAGGAGTAGGCGTGGCCCACGAAATAATATCACTCAAAAATCAACCTCAATTTTCCCTTACGACGATAAGGCAGTATTGGTTAGGTAAAACTAAGCCTAAACAAGCTTTCAGATCGACCTGAAACGCTTTCAACAAGTTGCTACGGAATTTTAAATTTTTTTTATTCAACGGAATTTTCTACTGACTGACTGAGTAACTAACTGACTGACTGACTGACTGATGCCTTCAGACAAGCATAACTCGATAACGGCTAAGGCTACGGGCTTGATTTTTTCACTGTTCGACGTCGTTTCAGCCCGACAGGTGCCTTTTGGCATACCGCAGTATGTACAATGCATTCTTCATGGACTTACCAGTGTCCTCCTTTGTGTCCCATTCATCTTTGCTGACAGGGAAAAGTGTCGATTTGGTGCGAGCACGTGATGGCTTCCCTTCAAAACGGAAATTGTCTGTATTTTTCATTGCGCCTATTTTGATATGCAGAGGTGCTTTTCAAACCGTTCTTGATTCGTACTGCTGTGTAATGGGTTGAACATTGCCGACAGTGAAGCATAATGGATACTTCACTTTTCAGACGATAATTGATATAGCTGGGGCGCGCGGTGCCTTTTCAGATGCGGTATGTGTGGGTTCACCAGTCATAATAAAAATATTTACAAAAAAAGTTAACAAACAAGTACACAAAAAAATTGGAATTTTCAACTAGAGTAGGGACCATAGCACATCGATAAAAAGTACTGAAACAAGTTGGAGTAGTCCATGATATTAAATCACAGTAAAACAATAAGAAGTGTTATATCCCTACTGTGCATTTCCATTATGGTATCTTGAGCACAGTAGGGATATAACACTTCTTATTGTTTTACTGTGATTTAATATCGTGCACTACTCCAACTTGTTTCAGTACTTTTTATCGATGTGCTATGGTCCCTACTCTAGTTGAAAATTCCAATTTTTTTCGTGCACTTGTTAGTATAGTATCTATGGTAGTGTATACCATTCCAGTATGATAGTAGTTAATAATGATAGTGTTTAATACTGTAGTTGATGTGCACAGTAAAAACAAACTAGTGAAGGTCACTACTAAGTGTAGTGAAGGTCACTACACAAAGTAGTGAGTATTGTGGCAGAAATTAATAGTCACCTTCACTAGTTTGTTTTTACTGCGTATACAGTTTGTAATCTCCACTATCACAAATGACAAAAGTTTGGAATGACTAAAGTTTGGCGAATTGAAGAAGTTCGTCAAACTTCATTCACCAGTCAGCTATTCAGTATAGAGTTCCACATTAGCTGCATGGTAAATTTGTCAAACATTATTATCTGCCAACCTGCTTCACATGCTTATTCTCCAAACTAAAGTCTCGCCAAACTTTCGTCATTTACGGTATCAAACACAACATGTTTATCAGACAGTACTGTATAATACACATATGATAACATTTAACATCTTATTGTATTGGCAAAGCTTACCCAAGCTCAGGTGCATAATTGGCCTAATTTGTGAGAATATTGGGCAGCCCAGAATGTGGCTGAGTGAGTGAAGTACCTGACCAAGTTAGTGCACAACATTCTGTATTAATATTGTGATCTCATCACCATAGCTATTAAGTAGCAAACATAATTCTGGTCAAGCAGCTTCACTGCACCCAGTGGCGTAGCTAGCCCTGAAGGATTGGTTGGGCAACTACAGCAATCATGATTTGCAGCAGGGGGATCTGGGGGCATTCCCCTAGGAAAATTTTTGAAGTTAGACCCTCTAAAATTGAATTTGAGAGCAATTTAAGCAGTTTATCATTTACTATCATACTAATAATGTGCTTGACTGTTGTATTAGGGTGACTGCTCTATTAGGATATTTCAATCTCGCTTGTTAGTTTCTGCAGACTGAGTTGGTAGGGCACTGAAGCTGATTGTTTGGGCCTGTGCCCTACCAGTTCCCACCTTAGCTACGCCTCTGACTGCGACTTGTTAGTCCTGGGTTACTGGGTGTATGCATGTAGTATGTTTTCGGCATGATGGGCTGCTATTCAACTGATAGAGCTGGATAGCATCTACCACTCCAATACTTTCGTCTGTGCCTTGAATTGAGTGCACACATGCATAGCTATAAATAGTAACACTTCATGGTGCACGTGACCCATTGTCCCACCTTTTACCTCCCGGTATGATTAATGATGTTAACTTTTATTTACAGAGTAAACAACATTTATTACTGTAGGTTATCGCTCTGGAGTTTACGCAGATGTGTATTCTATACCTTGGGATGAAGTTCCTTGAGACTGAAGTAGTGATTAAATGTCTTGTTTCACTATGATCTTAAAATTCCTAATTAATTTTGTCTTTGTACTGGTATCCAAGGCTCTCTATTATTAGAGAGGCATTCACAAATATATATGCAAAATCTTTAAAAGATTTGGAATTCAACATCTTCAGCAAACTTTAGTGCTCTCTTATATATACAACTACTTGTCAGAAGTAATTGTGGGTTTTAATTTCACTACACTATACATCACTTAGTTTACTATACATCACTACAACACTTATAACACATCAAGTAATGTTGCGGTGGATGATTTTGAGTGGATATCTCTAAATATCAACTTTCCATAATGTTGTATCTACCATTTGGTTGTCTTTGTCAAATAAAAATTATCCAGCCGAGCTATAGCTGTTCTTCAACCAAGAGCTCATAATACACTACTTAATATTATGAACTCTTGTTTAAACTTATTAGCATTAACATCTTTGCAGCCATTTCTTGACTGCCATCTTTGATTTCACCACTTTTTCACCAGACTTTTTAAGGCTGCGCCAGTTTTTCACAGTTTGGCTGTTTTATGTAGATTTCTCCTCTTTTTATACCCAAAACCAGCCTTTAGGTTTAAACAGGCAATGCATCGTGAATTGTTTATACATGAAGCCATTCAAGTTTACAATGTAATCATAAACAAACCACTTCACTGTTAAGGAGCACATGTGCCATTAAAGTTGAAGTCTTTGACCTTGTACAATGATTGTAAACCAGGTGAGTTAGCTTAGATGGCCCCTGGGCTATCTAACATTGTAACAAAGGTGATGCATTATAGTAGGAGGTATGAATATTTTGTTCAAGACAAAGTGCTTCATTATGTTGCTGTTACTGGTTGTGATACATGAACACAAGTTGTTGTGTAGTTTCAATTACTTCCCAGTTGCCTGTTTATTCCTTTTACAGCCATAGAATAAACTCTGTGGATAGTTTTTAAGATTGTTCTCAAACCCACTGACATGCACACATGTGACTTTATTGTTCACAAAATAATCATTTTCTGCAATTTTGAATGGCTTCACAGCAAAACTAATTCGTGACACATTGCCTTTTATTATTATAATACTCTAATAGAGCATACAGTTTTCTAAGACTTCTAATAAAAATGCTCTAGTACTTCTATTGGTAGATCTATGAAATTACAAACGTAAATTAGCAGTAGATATTTCATTTAATATATGTATAAAACAGAAATTAAGAGTTGTGATCATCCAAAGTAGCAGTAGTACAGTGGTCAATGTAAGTATTAGGTACATAGGTCCCTGGTTCAAACACTGGTAAGTGCTTTATTTGACATTTTTGTGCACCTTTTTACCTCAAAGTGACTGCTCTATTAGAGAGTATCTCAATCACATGATTTTACACTTGTTTGATTCTTGTTTTTTAAACTTTGTGTATAGCTGTAACTCTATTGCTTTCAAACTATAAGGTACTGTTATGATGATCAGCCTATGTATACATCAATTTTCGAGCTATTGCCAAACTGGTTTATCCTGTAGCTGTGACAGATGTCTTGATTCTTTTAAATGTGAATAAGTGCTTGGATATTCATCAGATTCACAGCAAACTTGGTACATGAATCCACCTTTATCAGTTCTTCATTTGTGCCAATAGAATTACATGTTTACGTTTTATGGCAATTCTTGCAAAGTGTGCGAAAATAAATAAAAATCCCCATAAAAGTTAATTAAATAAATTTTTTTTTTAATTAAGGCCCCTATGTTAATAAAGAGAAGTGTTCCGTTAAACGTGAAAGCCATTGTTGCATGCATGCATTCAAACGCATGTATCTCGTAAACGAAATATCCTATGCATATACAGTTTGGACCACGCTACTCTGTGGTTAATGGGTAATACCCTAAGCTTTATCCGAACATTGTAGCATGATCGAGCATGAAGTAAGGCCAATATGCGTTTGAAAGAATTTTCGGCCGTTTTTAAGACGATAATTGCTACAATACTACCTGTCATAAAGGAGAGACGGAATAAAGAAAGTTAGTAAAAGTTATATGATGTTGTAGATCTATACTTCGTGAGTAGTTTAACACAAACCACGAAGGAATAGGTTGTTCCTACATGGAGTAACAGGAGCCCAAATTTATGTCAAAATGCATATTTTTCGTAAAATAACTTTCATTTTTAAGTACCAAAGCCAAAATATTGGCTTTAGGGGCCAAAGAGTTAATTAATTAATTGATAATACAGTAATGTATGGATAATACAGTCTATCACTCACTCCTCCATTATTGTCTTGATAGTGATCACATGATCATCACATGTAGCTTTCCTCCTTTCATCTGAACATATACATTTTTTTTAAATCAAAGACACATATCCAATAGTTACATGTACTTATACACACACAACAATCATCACTTATATCACAACAATAAACAAGAGACCAATGTAGAACAAGGAAACGTTTGCTGCTATATACTCCACTCTATAGATTATGCCTGAATTCTATGTATTTTTTATATTGCACTCTGGGAGGTGCTGTAATTGGTGTATTGCACAAAAGTATTGGTTGCAAAGAGTGGGGATGATGCCATGCAAGCCAGAAGGTAAGTACTTATCAACTATTATTACGTAAGCTCCAGACTTTTCTCCATGACAGTAGATTATCCATACTGTATGAGTGTGGTGGTGCTAGTTTAATGTCCAACTGCTTGTCCCTCAGTTTAGTCCTGGCTTAAATCCCAAGCAGTACTGAATGACGCAATCAATTAATTGCAAATGGGTATGTCCACCATACTGCAATCATGCATAGGCAAACACAAACTAATGGCTAAAAGGACGTTCTCCATACTTTATATGGTGTTTTAGGCTACAACTACAGTAGCAAGTTACGTAAACTGCAATGGATTAAAAGTGGGTGTGACACGCAAAGATCAATTGCAAAGAGACAAACATCAATCGCGCAAGATCAATAAGCAGCTGCAATAAAGATGACGATGTTTATTTGTAATTCTTTCACAGACCATGAGTATATTACGAAGCTTCGAAGGATACTTTTATAATTTAAAGTTTACTTAACCTTCTAGCCAACGAAACATTCAAAGCTTCATCCCAGCCCTAGTTTTAAGGTGGTAGCAAGTGAAACTGCGATGGTTTAAATGTGGACATGGCACACAATGATCGATTGCATGCAAAAAGACAAACATCAACCGCACAAGATGAATAAGCAGCTATAATACTATGCTCAAATGGCGGTTTCAGGCCTTGTGAAGGACCTGGCTTGACAAGAATCAGTGGTTTACTGGTGGACAGCCTTATAATGTTGGCCAGACATTTTCTCTGTTGATTTTACTACATATTAGCCACTAAGGAGCCAGCACAGCCCTGTAATCTCATCTCTGGACTCCAATCATGATCTGCCTCCATTTTGAGGTCTATCTCTTGCCCTCCCCACAAACCCCCACTCTCCATCCCTTTGTGAGCATTCATGATACTACTTCACTTGTCCAACCGCTAAGATTTTTTATCTTATTTGGCGGGAAACTCTATCAGCATCTAGGAAGATCATTGAAAAGTAATCATCTTTTGTGTGAATTTCATACGCGTGCTTGTTATCCTTGGCAAGTTGTGCTGACTTGAATTCTTTAAAACCATTTATCTCGAAACTTCTAATGTGAGATTTGGATTGTTTTCCAAAATCTAGTCACATATATTGATTATTGCAATATTATTGTTGTGTTACAATACGTGTATTGCATAATATTGCAGTGTTGTAATGAACTGTGGCTTGTGGATAATTAGCTTATTCAGCTTCCACCCTCCTGGAGGGCGGGAATCAAAGCCACCAGCATGTAATTATTGATGTTTTAGAAGCCACATATCCTCAACAAACAGTGCTGATTGTAGTACTGCCTACTTGTACTGTAATACCTATTTAATAACTGTTGGCCATTATAAGCAGCTTTTGACTGGTAGGTGTACACCACATGACACTAATGCTATCTGCTGTATCTTATGAAGCTTAAATCCATGAGTTATTTACACATTTATAGCACTTTAACATCACCAAAGGCCCTAATCCAAATATTGCAATACAGCAATATATTGCAATATTTTTAAAGGTAATACGCAATATGGTACTTACCAGTATTGTTGCATCCCTAGTACACACCACTCCTAATATGGTAGTATTTAATAATGATAGTGTTTAATAGTTGATGTACAGTTTGTAATCTTCATTATCAAACACAAGATACAACATGTTATCAGACAGTATTGCATGTTATAGTTATATCCCATTATAAGTGTAATAACAATGTTATCATCTGAGTATATGGGATATAACTATTTTATAACCCAGTGCACGGGAGTCCGCAATAGTTTATGGATAATAAATTAAGTTCCGGTTTGAGTTCCTGTCACTGTGCTCAGAATTTTGTCCGAATTGTATGGAGATTCAACTTCATAGCTACAACAGAGACCCTGCATACTGTCTATAAACTGTAGTGAAGGCAATGTTACGTAGCAACAGTTCCAGGTATGATTCGCCTTTGTCAAAAGTTGGTATGGTGGTGTTGAGTGGCATGCAAGAGAAAAAAAAGACCAACAAGTGGCTACCATAGTCCAAGATAGAATGATGAAGCTAGAGGTTATCGAAAGAAGTTAGTTGTTCACCAGTGACAGTTGGGACTGATTGCTAGAGCGAACATCAGAACAGACTGTTCTTAACATTAAGAACTATTGTATTGGTAACTTGTAGTGTTACTGTGTAAAGGACTGACAGCTTTCTTGTAAGATTTACGAGGTTTAAGTGCTGTATTGGTGTGTTTTGTATCAATATTTCCTTATTTGGCTCTTTGTTCCATTGGTAAACAGTGGTTGTTATGATATCATGAACAAGAATGAGTGACTCCAGCAACAGGGTGATAACTAATATATCGTACAGTAGCAGCACCGCACAGTCTTAGACTAGCTGTATGAGTTATAACCCAGCACAGCGCTTTGACACTCCCACACACTGAGATTTAAAGTACATATATGATGAAATGTATTAGGTGTGTATTCTATACCTTGGGATAAAGTACCTTGACACTGAAATAGTGATTAAATGTCTATTTCAGGTCTTTTGTTTTACTATAAACTTAAAAATTCCTAATTTGTCTCCATACTTGTATCCAAGGCTCTCTATTATTAGAGAGGCCTTCACAAAAATTAAGAAAAATTGTCCTACCAGAATGTCCGTAGTACCATCTTGAACAAACTTTAGTGTTCTCTTATATACAGCTACTTGTCAGAAGTAATTGTGGGTTTTAATTTCACTACACTATACATCACTACAACACTTATAAGATATCAAGTAATGTTGTGATGGATGAGTTTGGATGGATATCTCTAAATGTAACACTTTGACACCTCGTATACATTTGCTATTTGCCATGTATACCTCTTTACAGGTGGACATCTAAATGTACACTGATGTACATTAAAATTTATCCCGGGAAAGTGGTTGCAATCCTAAAAAGAGCAAGCCACTTTCATCAAAGCAAGCATAGCCTGATGTGGATGAGGTAGTGGTACCACCCTGTTTGTTTTGTACAAGCTCAGACCGAAATCGATTATGAAAATAATTTAGTGCTCACATAATAATTACCAAAAATTGAAGTGTTGCTACAAGAAGCAATCAAATGAAGGTGTTACAGTATCCTTAACTTGCCGGTCTACATGTTGGGAAATGTTACATAAAGGTGAAAACTAGTCTTACAGTGCATTCACAAGCGTTTCGGCATGTTTTTGAATGTGGACACACCCACATTACAGATGATATGAGTTAACCAATCTATAATGAAGCTACCCATTAGACATCCATTGTTATTAGTCTTTAAACAAAGCGAAAGCATTAAAACACCTGCAAATTCCTCGTAATTTACCCTATTTGACTTTTCAGTGATATCTGTAGGACTCGTCCGTTTATTACAGATTTTGGCAATTGAATTTGTCACTTTGGTTTGTCCACAATAAGGTTGGTAGCTGGAGAAAACACAAGATGTAGCAGCTGCTACTAGACCTTGTTCAAGTACGCCCACATTAAACAACTCTTTATAAGGTGATAATTCTTCCACTACAACTTCTTCAGCAACATTCACAACTCTACACGTTTAGCGATGGGGTGCATGGTCCAGACAGCCACCAGCTTTGTGTACACCAGCTTCAATTACCTTCTCTAGTGTCTCAAGCGTAACTCTCTATGGCAAAAATAATTCTGACGAGTGGTTTTCTTGAAGAATGATAAATTCTTGTGCCAATGTGACAAATTCAATTGCCAAAGGGTTGCCATAGCAACAAATTCAATTGCCAAAACTTGTATAACAATTGTATCTATAACATTACTTGGTGCATAACCATTCAGGCATGCATATAAAATAAATCCAATAGTTACACTTGTATTGGCATCAAGGCTCAACAAAAGTGTTACATATTAGCTGTAACATGGGCACTTGTGGTTTGCCTGATATGTAAGGCCACAGCTCTTGGGATTTGGGTATACATTACATGTGCCCATGTTGCAACCATAAAATATTAACTTTCCATAATGTTACATCTACCGTTTAGTTGCCTTCATCAAACACTCACAGGATTCCCACAACTCTAGTTTGTATTTATGTTGAATTATTGAAACTGTACTGGTTACTAACACCTTGTATAATAGCTTTGCACTAACTAATAAGTGCCCGTGTACAAACTTATGTATCTCTTAATAGAAGAATTTCATATTAATAACCGTTGACCCTAACAACCTGAATCACAATTTGTAGCATATGTGACCGTCTCAGCAAAAACCTGTCTAGTTTGCACAAACATGCGTATTAAGAAAATTGTAATTTAAAAATAATTCGTAAAATTATGCAAGCTACAAGAAAAATATGCAATTTTGTATCAGGCCAGTACTTGAAGAAGGAAGACTCAAATCGATTGAAACTATATACCATCTTATTAGCCTGCTCATGGAGAGTTCGAAAATCTTTGTTTCATTTTAGTAGCTTCAACGGTATGGGTGTCACGTGCATTTGTTTACGATGTGGTAAACATAAACAAGATCATCATTGTTTCTTCTAACAAACCACCTTCATATGCCTATGCGCAAGTGACTGCAAGGCTAAGACTATATATTGGTTGATCTGCCAATCCATGGTGAACATTGTAAGCCAAATTCCAACTCTGTACACTAATCCAAGCGGAAGTTATGGCTGCGAATGCAAGTACCTGTAGTTTACTCTTAGAATAGTCATTGTACAAATCGATTTCCTTGCTCTTCCTACTTTCTAGTGCTGTAATCAGACATTGGTCAAACACTTAGGTCAAGGACCTGAAGCACTTTTCAAGCACCTGAAGAAGTGTTTAAGTACAAGCACAAATGCTGCAATTGAGTAATTGCTTCAAGTACAAAGTGAAGCACCATTTAAGTGCTTGATATAATTACTTAATTACTTTATTAACAAACATATATAATGGTGCATGCAGTCATGCAACTATTGTTATAAGTGCTATTATTATAATGAACAAACATCAATCGGTAAAAGTTTCATGTTTCAATCTGCACCTCTTAGGCCTGAAGATTTTCCCTGCTAAACTAAATAATTGTTCTACAGGTACACCTGATAGAACAATTACTCCCATTTGATAGCACCTTATGGTTGTTAAATGAGAAGCTCATTGGATCAAAGACTTTTGATAAGAGCTGGCAGTTTTTGTGCTTTAAAATGTGCTTATAAGCACTTTGAAATATAAGTGATTAAGTACCAGCACAAGCACAAATGCTACACAGTAACAAATACTTCTAAGCACTTCAAAACAAGAGCTTAAGGTGCTTATAAGTACAAGTGCTTAAGGCTTGACCCATGTCTGGCTGTAATCTCAAAATCACACACCACAGGAAGCTGAAACTTTGGTGATCCATTCCTTGGATACTGCAGATAATGGTGAGTGAATGAATATTTTTTTAATTGTGTGAACTAGATGGGTTTTCGCTGAGACGGTCACATATTATTATGCCATGCAGCCAACCTAAATATGCCATCCTTCAATAAAACTTGGAGACTTTAGACACTCACATGCCCTACAAATGTAAATTCAGGTTGCTATAAGGGTTGCTATGAGTAATGCACCTATCAATGTTAAGCCCACTACCCCCCTCCCAGGCTTACTAGGGGATTATTAGGGGATTTTGACCTGATTTGATCTGAAACTCTATCCCACTAGTGGGATATTTGACCGCTCAAAGTTTTTAGGGTTTGTTTTAAGACAAGTTATATAGTGCCGGCAGTCACGTGCATTAAAAAAAAAAACTTAGACAAAAAACCTAAGAAAGCAAAAAAAAAGTTGTCGCTGCAAGGGCTCAAACCGGGGCATCTGTACTCATAAGCAATGTTTGTAACAATTATACAAACAGTGCTGCAGCTACTCACCTCCCTTAGTTTCTACCTTATAAACATCTGACTGAAGTGACCTCTACATATAACAAGAGTGAAGAAGAAACCAAAGCTGAAACCTAGCCTACCCTAATGCTAAGGAACTACTTTTCGCATCCCCTAAAGTTGAATGCTCGGGGCAACCTACTACTAAAGTTGAATGCTAGGGGAAACCTACTAGACGCGTGCCCTAAAGTCGATAGCTCTGGGCATATTGGGCGCGTACCAATCCTAGCTCACCTAGACACAACTGGTTTGTTTGCTAGTCCAGCAAATGATGGACTTGTGCCGGTAAAATAGCCGCTCACGTTCGTAACCGGTGCCAGTACTATATCCACTGTTGTTTTAACTTGCAAGCTAAAAGAATTGACCTGTTTCCTAAAGTGCCTTACAGCCATACTACATGGAGATTTGACCACTAATCGTTCCCCCATGGGTGGAGGATTTGATTTTTAAAATTAGCACAAAATAGGAGCTACCCAGTATTAGTCTCGCGGCGCCTGACCCTAAAAGTGGGTCTGGTGAAACTGTGTACAAAAAGTTTGGCACTGCCGGAATGTTGGAAGCTCCAATCAGATCGCTCCATTTCAAATTGATTATGTAATGCATACATTTCAAAAGATTCGCGGCTTACGGTTAATTCCATCCGGTGACTCTGCCGCTTAAACTCATTGAGAAAACAGCCATACAATTCTGTTGGGTTCGTTTTAATGTTGAATAAATAAATTAGCGCTATTAGTTTGGTGATGCTGTAAGCGGATCTGGTTGAATGGATGTTGTGACGTACACAGTGCAGTTACATAACACATAAAACGTCATCCAATAAACATTCCAGAGCTCAAACTTTTTGTACAGTTTCACCAGACCCACTTTTAGGGTCGGGCGCCGCGAGACTAACCCAGTATCAAATAACAGCACCTAAACTCTCACGCATTAGTGCGAGACACACATCAGACTTTTGGCTCACACATGGTTTTCCATCTCACGCATTGCAATTCCTGGAAAATTAAGCCCTCACTTAATTAATTTTACTTCAGACCTCTTGGCAAAGTACTACAATGGCTAAAAATGGAGAGGTATCATGTAACCGAAAATAGCCAAAGACTGGGTACAATTTTTACTAGAATTTTCTAGGAGACCTCACACACAAGTAAGCAAATTTCACTCATTTTAACCTCAGGTCTCGCTCCAAATGCACTTTACAGGTTGAAGTCTCTGGAAATATTATCAATATAGCAATAGTCGGCACTTTTAGATGAAGTCGGCAAGAAATGGTCTATGCGGAAAGGCACCATCGATATTAAACACCTTTCACGAAAGAAGAGTAATTTTCCATGGTTACGCCAAAACACAAATCATACCTGGTGATTTGTAGAAGTTTGTGCAGACCTGATGGACCTTGAACTTTTGTAGATTTCCGAAAATATTCTTTCCAGTATACGGAAAACTAGAATACAAAAAGTTTACACGCTACACGTGATCTTCAATTTGAAATTTAGGAGGGAAGTAGATGGAGATGGAGACGATTCCCGATAACCTTCAGGGGTTGAAGCGGAACAAACTTCAGTCGCTTTGTAAGAAATATGGTGTACCAGCGAACTTAAAGGTTAGTTCTGGTGTGTCAATTTGAAATCGCTCGACTTTACACAAACATCACTCGTTTTCCTCATCAGTTATAAGTGCTTGTTTTATCAGCGCCACACATTTCAATTCCGTATCGATGAAAAATTGAGCGTAGTAATGGAGCGCTAAGTTGTGAATAAATGCTAGTGTTTATAAAGGCAGATTTTTAGGTTGTGTTTGTAATTGTATGTAATTTAAATCCTGCTCTTTATTTCACAGAATATCGAACTGATTCAACGGTTAGAAGAAATCAAGGATGGCCAGCGAACAGCGTTAGCAGAGGTATTGTGTTTGTAGTATGTGATATATAGTCTATGGTGTAACCCACATTAAACTACTTTACAAATTTTCTCGATACAGCTTTTTAGTTATATTTACATGGTAATATTGGCAAGGGAATTTTACTTGCAGACAAGTATGTGTGAATTAGCTGACATTAATTACCCCAGGTTACATAATATTATATGGTGCCAAGTGATATAACCCTAGCATAGAATGAATTCACTATCTTCCTATCAACATTGCTGTATGTGAGCTTATGATGAAATGGTCATGATTTTAAAATTAGCCTCAAGTCAGTCATCAATGCCATTATTCCATAGATATATAACCCCAGGTACGGGATGGCACACGGAGTGGTGCTCCCAATACTACTGTAGAAGCACTTCTTGTCTGATGAATTTAAGAATTTTGCACCTTTGCCAGCCTGTAGAAATCATGCTCAAGGGTTGTATACAATCACTGGACTGGACTGGTGGACTGGACTACTGGACTTAGGTATTTTCTCTTTTTTACCCAAATATTTGGGCAGCTGGTTGCAAGTATGTTAGTCTCATGTAGTTAGACCACTCCCCCACACACAAACAAAAGAAAGGTGTGATCATGCCAGACTTGTCAACATTGCCCAGCTTCAACTATGTACAGAGGTTCTAATAGTTCTTGTTTGTCAACAAATCTAAAACAGAAGTCACATGCGGTAATTATAGTTTAAAGTTCAAAATGAATCAATTTGATTGGTTGAAATCTTGTGCATGTGATTTCACTTGTTATTGCCGTCATGCAAAAACTATAGAACCTTTTTTATCAGCTATTGAATAGCAAGACAGTTAACTGTCACCACTTAATCTAGCTGACTCCATGACTATAACTTGCATGGTTACTACAACACTACATACACATGTACTGTATGCATGGTTTGTACTTCATGATAAGACAAATGGTAGTCGTACAATAGAGATTATGCCAAGAGAGAGAATTACACACAATTCTAAGATAACAGACAGTGCCAAGTAGACAGATTTACCTGCATATTTTACATTCAATGTAGCAATAGCTACGACCAGTTGCCCAAATATGTGCTAAAATGAAAAACAAACAAAAAAAAATCTGAGTCCACTAGTCCAGTCCAGTGATGGTATACAACCATGCTCAAGTGTTCTGGGTGTTCTGAGAAAGATTTAAAACCGTTCTTGTTTGCTGATTTTGAATAGACCATCACTGTGCAGTAGTACTCTTTCATGAGACTTTTCAATGGGAATAAGAAATGGCCGTACAGGCGAGTGGCAAATTTTGTCGATTTTTATTGCTTCACCGGATTAGTCTATCAGGAGTACATTTCACTTAAACGGTGGCGTGAGACCTGTAGTTTTGCATGAGGATTTAGTCAGCACAACTGTGCTCTGTTTTTGTCTTTCACAAGTCAGTATCAGTTCACTAAAATCGCATGCGTTATCACCTTGAATAAGACAAGAACTCACAGTGATAGCGCACTGACTACATCAGGCAGTAGAAGTTGACAAAATTGGTCAGTGAACACCCAGAACTCTTAAGCAAGGCTGGCAAAGGTGCCAAATTCTTAAGATTCATCACACAAGGAGTGTTTCTACAGAGTATTGGACACTCCACTCTGTGTGCCATCCCGTATCTGGAGTAAATCTATGTTCCCTCATGCCAATACTCCAATACGGTTTATTCTGCAAGCGTTACAGGCTAAATTTAAAGTAAACCTGCTAGAATAGGCTAGAAGTAGTGTTGTTAACTTGTTATAGCTGTTCATAGTGTCTTGTACTACAATGAAGTAACAGTACAGTACTAGTGGTGGTTGTTCTATCTTCAGAACTAAAAAAATTGCAACGTGTTGTTCTGTGCATGTGTGAAAAGAGATCTTGCTGAAACTTGTAGAAAGCAGCCTTGAAAGATTTCAGCATTAAAAATAATTTAACTTGTTTCATGTTGTTACGGTGTAGTAACTGTTTTACTTGTTTATAGTTTAATCATGATTTTTGATTAATGATAAATGAACAACATGCTAGCTGTGTTCCTTATAGCTGTGTTCCTTATAGTGAACAATTTGTCTTGTATATTTCTACATATACTTGGCTTGATATAGCACATTTTGGTGGACACTGTTTAGCACTCTAGCAGGCCTGGTGGTGGTTGTGTTGTTTTAGCTATTACCTAACTTAAAGGTTGGTAACTATATTTAGGCATTAACCTTTATGTTTGTGAGAACTAGTGTTGTACTGATTCCCGCTTTTTAGGGAAACCCGATATCCGATATATTTTTACCGATAGTTGAGATACCTGATTGTAGGTCTCTACAAGTTACACTTGTACATAAAGTAGAGCTACAGGAAATTGCATTGTCTTTGCAACTACTGGCCATGCGCGGTTTGAGCATGCGCGTGTTTTGAATAATAAAATGCGTGCAATACAGGGTTTGAAGCCATAATATTACATACTGAAAACTACAACATACTACTACTTATTACCTAACTATATACTTATTACTACCTATACGTACTTAACTTAACCAATGTCAAAGTCAGGAAATTCGTCCTCAGCAGTAAGCGAATACTGGGTTTTGGTATTTGTTAACTGATGATCCTACCATTCCTGGTATACTTGCCGTAAAAGTGTGTATAATTCCGGTTATGCAATGATTTAACTGACGTGGAATTGAACGGCTTCGATACCTGCGTACTGTTATACCCGGTATTACGCGCGTTTTATTATTCAAAACACGCGCATGCTCAAACCGCGCATGGCCGGTTGTTGCAAAGACAATGCAATTTTCTGTAGTAAAACCAATGCTGTGAGATTGTACACTTACCTCAACTCAAAAGTTGCTAGTCAGACAAGTGGGCTAGGGCCTGAACCATCACTGTTTATCTTTGTGGTTATCACAAAACATAAACAAATTACCTAAGTACATAACAGAGCCTTTGACACCAGCCCTCCAGTGGTGCTTCAACTGCTGAAGATAAATAGACTAATAATCTGCTGGCCACAGCCCATTCCAACCGATTTCTGGATGCCACAGCTAATTATCGGCTTCTATGATTACCTATCTAGTAAGAAGGGCTGTCATCATTTGTCATTTAGAAAACAGAGAAATGTTTAAATAATGCAGCATCAACACCTCAGATTGGTATCAAAAAGATGTTTTATCAGACAAAATGTGTTTCCATGTTGTATGTTGTATGCATCCCAGGGGCTTTAGAAACCATGTTGTAGTGTAGTTGTAGTGCAGTTGTAGTGCATTTATCTGTTATAGTTTTAAGTTGATAATGTGTTTTATAATCAGAAAGGCTATAATACAGGTTTTAGCAGAGCTGTTGTGTTTACCATATAGGTGTCTTCAAGCAATAGTCCAGAGGAGTTACTGCAAGCAACAAAGGAAGGTACATTCTAACTATAACTCATAACTACCCAGTTTAGTGGGTAGGTGTGAAGTCGATCACTACAGAACTGTCATAGTCATTCTGTAAAAATGTAAAATCGCTTAGCAACCAAGTAGGCCAAGTAGACTAATAATGACCCTTCACCTTTGAGCTTCCTTTGATGTATTTTTTTTTTTACTGTTTGGTCAACAAAAGAGATGTTTGTATTGATGCTAATCCTTTTCTGTAGTTTATCCATCAGATGATATTACTAATGAAGAACCAACTGTACCAGAGACCACCCATGATATTCCTGAGGAACATGATGTTACTGCTCCCAAACACAGGGGGAGGAAACCCAAAACCAGTAGCAAATCTAAGAAGAGGGGGAAGAGGAAATCCCCATCTGTTGATGATGCTCCAGCGGTTGCTATGAAGATGACAGAGTGTTCTAATAGTGATGTGTGTAGTCGCCCTGAGGAGAATTTCAGTGGTGACCATGGTAACAAAGTGGCTGTATTACCGAGTACCCCAGTGATTACACCGGCCATGAGTATTATGAGTGATGGTGAGTGTGTTGTGTGCATGCGTGCGTGTTATAGTTGTGATCTGGTTGTGGTGCTCCATCAGTGTATTCGGTGCAACTTTAGTGCAGTGTTGTATTCAGTTCCAAAGTGGGTCCCCTCATTAGAGAGGTTCATATGAATTCAGGACTGTTTCCTCATTTATTTCAGCCATTGTTTATGTACTTTTGTAAGTAGCCTGGGACTACAACATGACTGGTCCCAACAGCTCTGGTACCTGTCTACTATACCAGTATGATTAAAACACCACCTTGTTGTTCACACTAATCTATACAAACTATAGGCATCAATGAAGGTTGGGATATTCATTTGCTCCCATGAAAATGTAAGAAAGTTTGTGCCAGGCGGCACCATGTTCCATGTATGTTGTATCGGCGCTTATAAGCTCCTGGTTGTATAAATGTCATAGTATTACATGTACTGTATAATAACTACATCTGTTACCCTACTATCCTTCTTATCCCACAGATCAAGTTACTAGCAGTAGCAGAAAGAGACGTAAACACTGGTCAGACTTGCAACACAACGAGAGTATTGATGAGATGATGGAACGACTAGCTAACACTCCTCCTATTGTGACTGGTGGTGATGATGCTGCCATGGAGACCGGTGGTGAGGAGTATGTGACCAATGATTGTATGGCTTCAGGTAAATAACTGTGTTTTGTAACTTTTTTGTGCATTGACATTATAATACCCCCTTTTGTGGGAAAGGTTTTTTAAGTGGTAAAAACCATTTGCAAGAGTAACATTGACTCTGCCTCAACCTCATTCTAGGACCTCCTTTGTAGTACCATGTACTGTGATAAAAATGGAATTGGTGAAATTGTGCATGGGGTAAACAGTGTGAACAGGATTCCAGGTTGACCATAAGTTTTCAAGTGTTTGATTCTTATCGATAAAATGTCTAGTTTCTATACTTGTAGTCAAACAGCTTGAGATTTGCTTTAAGAACTTTCTTGTCATGTGGTCCTGGCCTTACCAGAAATAGTTGTACCTAATTATTGCCTTAATCATTGTCCTCACTTACTGATTGCTGCTCCCCCATTGTAAGTATTCAATTCCCACACTCTAACTTAATAACTGGATCCACTGGTGTAATGTTAGGAAATGGTATGTGAGGAATGCTTTGAAGTTCAAGTTTCTCAGTGCTAAGAGACTCATAATTAACCACACCAGTTAATTAGTTATCACTGTACACACAAGAATTTATTATTTACCACTGATCAACAAAACAATAGCACAACTAAGCTAGTGTTCTCTACAACACCTGTTGAGTTAACTGCAGTGCCAAGACAGGTATTACTGTCTCAGGAAAATGAACTGTGTTGCAGTGATGTCACTAGTGGAATTGTATACATCTTTACAAACAGGATGAAGCGTTTCACTGAGTCTTGCTCATAGGCGATTCTAAGGGGGGGCCATGGCCCCTGTTAAAAAATAACTTTTACGAAATCTTGGGGAAAAGTTGCTGTATAGATTGGCATTGTTATTTTTAGCATTTTTCATGTTTTTAGAATAAATTTTAGGCTGTTTTCAAGCCTTTAAATTGCAAAAATCCTGCAGCTTCTGGGGGTTGTACCCCCAGACCCCCCTGAAAATTCTACTTTATACTATAGCCAAACAACAATAGTTATGCTGTTCCCTACTGGGCCCCCCCCTGTAGGTCAGGTCTAGAATCGCCACTGGTCTTGCTCAATTATGACTGAGTATTTGTGAGGACTGGATACACAGCTTACTTGCCTGTATTTTAATGTGTTCCTCTTACTCAAACTGATGTGGTTATTGATGATTCCACTAAAGTGAACAGCCTGTACCACTAGTCTATCACGGTGTGTAATACATCTGGCTCTTCAAAGGCAGGTAATTTTTCAAGTAGAGTATCCCAATCAGCATTTTGTAATCTCTTCCGCTGACTTGACAAAGCAGTGACGCAAGGCATAGCTACATACATTTCATATTAGGACCAAGAGTGTGTGTTGTATGGCTGCCCATTAAATGCTGTTCTGAAATGTTACAATATGGTTGTAGTCTATCACTTTGTTACACTGCCAGGATCTTCCCTAAAGAGCAGTGCTACTTTGCTCAAAGTTCCAATTCCTTTTGCTGGTGATATCACGTATAAAACAACCAATCAGACACTTCGTAATAATTTTTTTTTAAAAAGTCTGGCCACCTATCATTGGTTGGTTATTTGTATAACTGACTAGGGATGAGTCTATTTTGCTTTTTTTCTCACCTATTTTTCTTTCCAGCAATTCTTTTTTTACCTACCTATTTTGCTCAATATTTTGCTTGTCAACAATCTATTTTGCTCCATAGTTGGTGTACAATGTAATAATAATAATTACATGTAATAATCAATAAGCACTGTTTACATACACTATGGTGTTTAGATATTAGTGATTGTATCTTAGCATGATTGATGCCTCCATATAATCCTTTAGTGAATTTCCTTGTAGGTCACCAAATCCTGAATTCAATAGTGAGAACACCCTTTCTGCAGCAGCCGAGGAGGGCTGTATGGTCAAGACCTTCTTTACAGCATTTGACCATAAAGGCAAATCAGTTGCATTGAGCTTCCACCATTCCAGAGCAGCAAGTTCATCACTAATACCATCCGCCTTAGCTACATAAGAAGGAAGTTCAGCCTTCAAATTTTCAAGCTCGTCATCCTTAAAGAAGGGAACAACCTGCAATGCATTTACATGAGAAACATCTGGCTTAAGCATTACTATCTTGTGCGGATTGAAAACTCTCACAGCCTTAAAAACTAAAATTTGCTCCTTTAAGGAAGAATCTAGCAGTTCTTGAAAGTAATCTAGAGCTGGTTGCATACAGCTTCGAGCATAGCTGCGATGCCTCTGCTGTGCAGTTGATTGAGTAGTGATACTGCGAATAACAGCTTCAGTGTTTGGAGTATGAGCTGCCCTGACTGCTGCAACAACAGTCTGTACTATTTCATAAGCTGTGAAACTCAGTGGCCCATCTCCTTCAAGGTTATATGTAGCCTTAACAAACACCTCCCCCCAATCAATAACAGCAGCAAGCTCAAGCTTTAAGTGTTCAAGCTTTTCACGGTCAGTTAAAATAGCTAGTAACTTTGGACGAGATGCAGGGCCTAAGTCTGTATTTTCACTTAGGAATGGTTCGATATCACCAAACTGGAGCATTATTTGCTTAAAAATTTCCCATTTGCTCCACCACCTGGTAGCACTATACGATGCCATTGCCTTTCCTGTTTGTTGTTTCCATAGAAATTTGGCTTTAATGCTATGTGAAAAAAGTGCTAGCCAATTACCAATAAACTCAGTCAGGGTTGGTACTTTGAAGTGCTCTCCAACACGATCAAAAGCATGGCTGAAGCATCCAATATCTATTACATTAGGGTAAACAATCTTCAATGTCCTCATTGCTACACTGTTAACAGATGCTCTATCTCGCATAGCAGCAATAAGATGGCTGGAAGAAATGCTGTAGAACACTGAAAGCACTTGTACCAATTCGTGTGCAATTTCTTCCCCAGTGAGAGATTTTGAAAGCAGTTGGATGGCTAGAAGCTGCTGTTGAATTTCAAAAGAATCATTTACAAAGCGCACTAAGACTGCTAATGCCTCTCCACTATGAGAGGTACCATCAAAAATGACACTCAAGAACTGACCCTGGAGTGATTGCTTAATACGTGCCTTTTCTTCTTCTAAAATAAAAGGAATAAGGTCAAACATAAATCTGCGATCTGTAAGGCGATAGCCTGTCTCAAAAAGACTACGAAACTGGTCAACCTTACTTAGTGGTACACCCGCTTGAAGAAATGTTTTGACCACTTTGACTCGGAAAACCTGCTGTTGTTCCGGAAGAGTCTCACCTCGCCCATGAGCTTCTGCATTATACCTTTGCAGAGATTGTGCAATGTCTGAGTCTTTAACATTCCTTTGTTGCAGCTTTTTCTTTCCATTAGCATGTTTAGTAGACTTTAAGTGATACTCAATACTGCTCTTTTTGAGGGGTAACTCTTCCCGGCATCCTTGGCAAAAAAGCTTTCCAGTAGCTACAGTAAAGGGTTCCTTGGAATATTCGGTTACTCTTTGCTGGGGCTTGATCGTTTTTGGGTTGCTCTGCGAATTCGAATGTAATGCTCTCTTCCTGCCAGCTGGTGGATTTTTGGCAATTTTTCTCTTACGAGAGAAGTCAGATGCACTTGGTGCCTTTAGCACACTAAGCAAGGACACTCCACTAGACGTTGGCGTCGTTGAGTTGCTGGCACTTCCGGTAGAACGAGTCCTCGAAGTTGTACTAGTCGAAGTTGTTGTAACATCTGACTCGCGAGACGATTCACGGTCATCATCATTACTAACAATGCTAAGACTGTCATCTACTTCACTAACATCGCTTTCAGCACTTGAACTGTAGTCAATGCGTTCTATCACATCCATTGTAGACACTATTTCACACGTGATTATTCGCTAACATGTATTGTGGGTTCGCCTTCGGGTCAAAGTTCAGCTAGAGCCATACTCATTTAACGTACGAGTGTTAAACGTAGCTATGGTAAGTTGTTACTTGTGTTAGTTATGCAGTTACATTCACACTGTCTGAAACAGATCTGAGATTAACAAATTTTGCTTATTTTGCGCCTATTTTGCTCGATTTTGCTCCTATTTTGCTCGATTTTGCTCCTATTTTGCCAGCATTTTGCTTGTTGCTCTTGTATTCCTATTATTCCAATAATTTTGCTGGCGAAATCAACGCATCCCTATAACTGACAACCAACATCACTTAATAACTGTTTGTGTATAAATATGTTGTACACTTGTACTTTATCATTTGTGCGCTTAAGTGATGGTCCAGTTAACTACAGAACATGCTCCTTCAATGGCAAGCAACCGCTCCCCCATGTGGCCCCTTCAATGGATTATTACAGTAAACTACAATTCCTTAAAGTTGTTTATCCATTGAGGAATCCTAGCTTGTCTTACAATAACTATATTGTACAATGATGCTTCCAACGAACTTGTAATGCATGCGACCAATAGTTACTTTATCCATAGTACCATTTTCAAACTAATTCTGTCACTTCCCACAGGTACTAGAGTGGTTACACCATCTGAGATGGAGGAACAAAGTGGTGAAGATGAACCTCCTAAGAAAAGAATAAGGTAATGTATGTATGCATGTGTAGTATAATATGTAATAATAGATAGCTATCTTTCTGTCTATAAATTTTACTGACATTTCTTTGTCAAGTTTAACACTTGTATGTCATGGTCCGGGTAATCACCAAGTTCCACCTTAGAGCTCAAATGATGTCCAGTTTTGTTTCCTTACAGTTTTGAAACTTTTTGGTCTTGTTGTTCCAGTGTGTACTATCCTTTACTGAGTGGCAATAGTTATGTTCTGTGTGCTGTCCAAGGCTTAATTTTTAAATTTGGTATTGTCACTGGGAAAATTCAAAATTTTATTATATGTACACTAGTTGTATTGTCTCTAGGGGTGGGCAGTATTGATCAATATCATATCACAGTATTTTAATTATAAATATTGCAGTAAATACCCTCTAATTAGACTCTATTTAGGCTGTTTGGGGTGGGTAATAAATCTCATATACTCCACCTTGTTTTCTAATATACTCCACACCTTCAGGCACAATATAACATATGCTCAAATTCTAGGTTTATCCAATTGCTATGCATTGTTCACGTGCAGTGATTTAACGAGCGCTATTATTTTGTCACGTGAGGACGCATAGTTGTCATGGCGCTAGCATTATCGCAAGAAAGCCAGCCGCTTTTGCTGAGCCTATACAGCAAAAACAGCCATGGATGAGGTAAGTGATCTGAGTGTAATGTGAAATAGAGTCTAAAGCAGTTATATGGGCACAATGTGCATGGAGTCTATAAACCCTCAGGCCCTTAGTAGCGCTGTAGTCGATTTAATAACAAGCCATTAAATCTATCTCCGACGACTCAACTACGAACGCGAGGTAGTAACACGTGATCACTTCTGATTCTTAATAATGCACAGCAATTACACCACACACACACACACACACACACACACACCCCCGTTGACCATCAGTCAACTTAACGGGTAGCTAATAAATTGCTAAGTGCAACATAATATAATGAATACTTTATATACTGTCAGTTAGTTCTGATATCCAGTTACCTACTACACACTGTCTAGCCTTCACAGCAGCTACCTTAACGAGTCGAGCATGTCCAGCACTTTCCTGACTCTGTTCAGCTGGGGTGGCTTCTGCATCAGGGATTGTCTTCTTTAAGTTAACTTTCGGATCAACTTCTAGCAGATACAAACAGGAAATAGGACGTCTAAGGGTATAGATTGTTTGCCGTTCACGACAGTTGTGAGAGTAGCTCCTCGTGTGTGTTCATCTGATCCTACAATGACATCATTAACTCTACCAAGTCTCCACAGAGTACGTGGCTGATTTTCATCCTAAATCAATACCACTTCACCCGGAATGGGTGCTCTGGGAACACCACCAGTGTCTGTGCGGGTATCTCTTCCTCAGTTGGAGAAGGTATCCATTGTGCCATCTATCCCATAATTCTGCTAGAGCTTGCTTAAGAGTACTCACTCGAGTCTGAAAGTCTTGTTGATCAATTGTAAAATCTAAATCATCATTGTCAACAGCAACTGATCCATCTGGTAGTCCTAAAATACGGTGTCCAGCCAACAGGTGGGAGGGTGTGAGAGGTTCTTCAAGATCTTCACTGGAGAAATAAGAAATAGGTCTTGAATTAACGATAGCCTCCACTTCCGTCAATGCGGTCAACAATTCATCATAAGTCAGCTTGGCCTTGCCAACTGCTTTCTTGAGACATCGCTTCACAGACTGCACCATTCTTTCGAAGAAGCCGCCCCACCACGGTGCCTTCTCAAAGTTGAATACCCACCTGATTTTCATGCCTGCAGTGTACTGCTGTACATCTGGACTCATCAATACATTGTCAATTAGCTGTGCAGCAGACACGAAGGTTTTCTCATTGTCCGATACCATTTGTATTGGTACACCTCTTCTGGAAGTAAATCGCTTGAATGATCGAAGAAATGTCTGCGCAGTCATGTCTGGGACCAACTCTAAATGTACTGTACAAGTAACACAACAAGGGTACAAGGTGACCCACACTTTGCTGTTCTCTGATCCATCTGACGTCTTGACATAGAGGGGGCCAGCAAAATCAACACCACTGTAAGCAAATGGGGGTGCCTCTCTTACGCGGTATTCTGGAAGTGGGGGAGGGGGTACTGCTTGATAGTGGGGTCCTTCAAGCTTACAGCAGGTCACACACCGATGCAAAATCTTTCACACAAACTGTCTGCCACGGACAAACCAGTACTTCGTTCGAACTTCCATTAGTACATCCTTCACTCCACCATGCCCAGTTCTCTCATGGGCCTGCTCTATTATTAACATGGCAAAATGATGCTGCTTAGGCAATAGGATAGGGTGCTTCTTGCTGACAGAAATGTCTGCCTTAGTTAGCCGTCCACCACACCTCCAAGTGTTATCCTTGTCACAAAATAACTGTAACTGAGACTTCCACAATTCAAACTTAGGTTCATTCATCAAGTGTCGTTGGCAGTCTGCAACCCAAGTCATTTCTGCCTTAGCCATGTCCTGAGCAGTGACAGTCCAGTCAACAGCACAGCTGTGCCTTGTGAGGGACTTAAAACACATGACAAACTTGTGTACATATACTGTTACCCTCAGTAGCCTCTGAAGCTTGCTGAATCGCTGGCAGTTGATCACTGTGCCAATAGTTGGACTGGCTGTAGACACCACAAGACTATGGCTGATGACGCTGTCTTTCCCCTTCAGTTCTGCTGCACATTCCGCTGGCATGTCAATCTGTTTTCTCTGTTGTTTCAATGACATCTTAGGCAACCACTGTGGGCCTTGTAGCCAAGCCTGATTACATACCAGTTCTCTAGGGAAGATACCCAGCTGGGTTGTCCTTTCCTGGACAGTGGGACCAATGTGGGACTGGCACAAGCTTACGGATTTCTGTAACACGGTTGTGCACAAATTGTTTCCATTCTTTACTTTTACCCTGGACCCAGAACAATGCAACCTTAGAGTCTGTAAAACACAGGCCAATCTGAGCCCTGACTACTGCCTCAAGTGCCGTTCTGACGTGTACTATAATATAAGCCTTGCTAGTAGAAGGCAAGACAATAGTTCTAGCCTAAGTATAGTCATCTGGACAAGTGGGGCCACCCTTGTTTTAGACACAACAAATTGTACCGAATCGGAAACAGTGTCATACATATACACAACAGCAGAATAGGCTAACTTGAGAGCATCACGAAAGCCATACAAAACACAATCTTCAACAGTGCCTGTCGTAATGTAACACCTTAGTACAGATATGACTACATCTTCCAAGTTTGACACTAAACACTTCCATTTACACAACAACTCACTTGGGAGAGGTTCATCCCAGTCTACCTTGGCCTTATATACTGGGGACAAGAATCCCAGCGGATCGTAAACCCGTGAGGAGAAGCCCACTACATTCCTCTTAATGTTCTCAATGAATTGGCTATTGTCCTGATGTCAAATATTAACGTATCACTGACTGGGTTCCAACTGACTCCTAGAATCTTCTGACTGTCAGATGTTTCCTTGCTAAAAAGTGTGCTAGTGTAGGTAGCGTTCTCTTCAACAACATTATTACTACTGGTCGCCACAGGCTGGGGATAACCTGGATTCTCTCTATGTGCGATGATCTTCTCCTGTAAGGGGACAGAGTTTGTCACAAATTTCGTATGGTTGAAGCCCCTTCTGTGAACAATCTAGTGGAAACAGCATAGAGCTGATAGGCCTCATCCTTACTGTCTACACCACATGTTAGATCATCAACATACATAGAATGCTTCAGTGTGTGCCGTAGATGTGGATGCTTATCTTGATACTTGTCCAGGTGATGGCTGATGGTTGCATTAAGAAGAAAGGGACTCAAGGATACCCCCAAATACCACTCTGGTAAATCTCATCTCTTGGATGACTGGTGATGACTTCTCTACGTCATCTACCCACAGGAATCGTAGGGTGTTCCGGTCCTCCTTACAAACTGACACCATCTGAAATGCCTTCTCTACATCAGCAATCAGCGCTATTCTATAGGTCCGGAATCTAATGATAATATCCAGAATGTTCTGGTCAAACTTGGGCCCAGAGAATAGACAGTTGTTCAAAGAGGGGCTTCCAGATCGCGCTGAAGCATCATATACTATCCGTAATTTACTTGTTTGCTTGTCTTTGCAGATAACCACATGATGGGAAAGGTAGTGCACATGTTCTTCAATATTCAGTGGCTCATCAGCAACCTTCTCAATAATGCCTTGCCGCAACTGGTCTTGCATGACTGCATGATATTCCCTTCTGACTTCTGGATTATGACGGAGTCTGGTCATTAGCCCCTCAAGTCGCCTCTTGGCTAGTCCAAAGTTGCTAGGCAGCTTCTTCTGTAATGGCCTCCAAGGAAGACTGACTTCATAATGACCATTCTTAAATTCAATGGTATTCTTAAATTCTTTGTAAACTGAGGGCTCGTTCTGTTTAATGCCTAGTGACTCCAGCTCCCAAAATGCCTTGAGGGAATCATCCAACGAGTTGTGTGAATCAGAGGGATAAGTTACGCTGGTATGCAGTGAGTGACTGATAGGTAGATAAGAGTGATTACTAGTAAAGGTGCCACCAACAGGACCAGATAGTACCCATCCCAGATGAGTATGAACTGCAGTAGGCCCACTGTCTCTGTGTATGACCTTCCCAGTCACTAGTTGCCAATAATGATCTGAGCCAATCAAGGCATCAATCTGAAGCTCATCTCTGACCCTGGAAAAGTCTGCTAACTCGAGGTTCGAAAGATGACTATAGTGCTGCTTAGTGTATGTAACAGGTTGACAGGATAGCGGCTCGCATATAAGAGGCACAGTTGAAAACAGAACACAAATATGACTTCCCTCCTTGAGCATGATAGCTGCTGAAACAAGCTCTACAGTTTGCGTCCTGGTGGTCTCTGACCCGAATGTTCTGAGATTGACTACTTCAGTTTGTCTTGCCACCAACCCCAGTGCTTCCTTGACTCTCTCAGTAATATAAGATCGTTGACTCCCCATCAAACATGAGTCTGATGTTCATCCCACAGGCTGGATTATCTAGCTTGTGAATATATGCCTGGGCTGTCTGCAATAATACCGGCGTGTCGGCATTAACACAATATAACCCTGTGGTGGTTGAAGGGGTTTGGACTTCTGAGGTTGGTGGAGGTCGACTGAGAGGAATACTGAATTGGGTACGGTTGTCTGCAGACTGAGGTTTGTTATCATGACCTTTACAGAGGCTAGTGTGATGTCGGCCACTACAGAGGGAGCATGAAATCAGTAAATGACAGTCTCGACTCGTATGGTGCCTTTTCAGGCAACTAAAGCATCTTCCAGCTTTCCTCAAGATAGCTTTCCTCTGTGTGACATCTGTGACAATCTTGCACGATACCGAGGAGCGGGTCTGTCGGCAATAACAACACCTTGGCTTACCATTGCCAGCCATCATTGCTGTGATGGTGGGTGGTCCTGATCCTGCTCCATGTGTATGTGAACCTGGTTGAATAAACGCTCTCTCCCGAGCACTAATTTCTCTCCCGACTATTTCCATTATCTGATCAACACGCCATTCATCCTCACCAACCTCCCTACTGACAATCAAACAAAATTCTTGTGGTAGTGTATTCATAAATAGTGAAGAAAGTAAGTTACCATAAGAGTCAAGTGGTACATTTAGTGACTTTAAGCTGTGGACTTGAAACTCAGTTTTATCGTATAAACGTTGTAAAGCCTTGATGTTAGTTGGTGATGTTACTGACTCCAGTTCCAGTAAGGTGTCCATGTGTCAGGCTATGATTAACGATTTGTTACCAAACCTCTTGGTCAGGGTATCGATAGCCTCAGCATAATTGGGTCCAGTTATCTTTAATCCAGCTATAGCTGAGTAAGTAGGACCTTCTAACACTGACGACAAATACTGGAACTTGTCTACAGTAGTCAAGGTTGGATTCAGGTGGATTGAGGATTCAAAGGAGCTCCAGAAAATCTCCCACTTCGTAAGGTCTCCATTGAACCTTTTCGGTTCAAGTTTTGGAAGCTTGACTTTGGAGCTACTTGCCTCGGTAACTTCATGGTGAGTCACTGGTGCAAGGACAGCACTAGTTACGACAGTGGTTGCACCAGAGTCAGCTGTTGTTACTGTATGTTCAGTGGGTGGGGGTGCATTGGTGGTTGTGACTACATCACCACCAGAAATAGGGTCCAAATCTGTTGTAGTAGTACTGGTCGGTGAGACACTATGTGTAGTACTGGTCGGTGAGGTTAACCAACTAACTTTTCAGACAGGTAACAAAATCAATGGCACTCTCATATTTGACTGGTCTCCCATTAGTACCTTACTAGTAGTCCACTCTTGCTACAAACTCTGCTATAATACTATTTAAATAATTTGAAAACCCCAGTAATTTCCAGTATTCTCGGTATGCAGTATTACTAAATGTTTGATGTTAGTAATTCGGTTTTACAATATATAATGTATATTGTGCTCAGTATAATTTTTATTGCCCACCCCCTAATTGTCTCATTTATGTGTGTAACATAATTGGATTTTCAACAGGAGAGCTACTTTTGAACTAGATGAACCCACCTTGCCATCTCAGTCTGTTACTACTGGTATCCATGGTGATGATGAACATAGCAACATTACTAATCCTCACACAGGTGAGTGTATGTGTGAAGTGGGACTACCTCCAATACCAGTTCATTTGAGTGAATTGATTTATTTACGTATATGTGAATAGAGTTTCTGCTAACTATTCTTTAGCATGTGCAAGTACCAAAAGGCTAGGCTTGTGTCAATTATGCCGGCATAATTTCAAGCACATTAGGCTAGCAGAAACATCAAGCATTACACCATCATAGTAGGATTATGCTCACCATCACTAATTAAAATGTGCAATGTACCTGCCAAATATATGGCAAAACACTTAATCACTGAATTTGACATGTAACGGTGTTAATTTTATTCACATTTCATGGTAGCAATCACTTATTCTAATGCAATGGTCAGGGAACACTATTTTACTCTAATAAAACAATCAGGTCTCAAGCATAATCTTTTATTGATTTAGAGTGTACAGTTTCGAACATAATAGACTTGATTTTTGAGCACTGCTCAAACGCACAATGGACTTTATCCACAATGACGTCACGAGCACAAAATGGCCACGTTATCTGGGGTACTAATGTACAGGCACCTATAGAGAAATTGTTTTGATCAATCATATTTCAGCCGGGGAAGGAGATATCAAACTTTAAGCAACAGGTATGGGCACAAGACAGCACAATAAATGATTTGTATCGCATGCTGGAAATTTTTCAGGATAACGCTTGCTTGCAATAGTTTTCATTACATTATACCCATACCTGTTGGCTATTGGTCGGTATCTTTCTTCATGAGTGAAATATGATTGATCAAAACAATTTCTCCATAGGCACTTACCTGTACATTAGTACTCCAGATAATACAGCCATCTTGTGCTCGTGACGTCATTGTGGATAAAGTCCATAGCTAACTGTAAACAGCCAACCTCTATTTTAAACACAGACATACTTACATGAGTTTTGTTTGTTACCCAATTTCTTTGAATACAATTTTAGTGATCATGAATCAAATGTTTGCAATTTTATCTACATATGTGACCGGATTTACGAAAAAGGGTCTTCCACACACATCCAATTTACCAACTTTAACAACTCATAACTTCAGATTGGAAAAGGCTTTTGACTTACAATTTAGTCAGTAGTGAGCACCAACATAGCTTAGTGTATAGAGAAAATTTCAGGTTAATGTGTTTCTTGCTTGCTAAGTTATGGTCCTCCATGTTTATAGAATTGGATGTGTGTGGAAGACCCCTTTTCGCAAATCCGGTCACATATGTTGTCCATGAAACAACCAAACTGTTCCGTAGATCACCCTTATTTGGTTGTTAATATAAATTCCACTGCAATTGTTCAGCTTCATTCATGCAGGCATTTATGTAGTTAATAATTTTGGTTATTCTTTTCATGTAGGAGGAAGCCACAGTTCTAATAGGAGTTCACTATCTAATCAGTTCAAGAAGAGTAAACTGGTTACCCCTAACAATAGTATCCAGCGTAGTAGCAGTTGCCACACCCTGTCACCATTGGTTACCAGTTCACAGTCATCATCAAGTTCAACTGAAGGTGTGTGTTGTGTGTGTGGATACTGTTACCTAATGGACCATTGTGTCCTCAATAGTGTATGCACATAACCTTATGCGGTCATGAAATGTGACCTAGTCTGGGAAAACTGGTCTTATTACCTATTTAAAAGTATCAAGAAATGCTGGTTTTAAGTATTCAGTGTGTTGTAGCTCGCCAATGGTTATTTTCACACCTTTTACACCAATTCCTTACCTTCCAGTGCATCCACTGTACAAGTAGCCAGCAACTAAGTTTCCTTCCCATTTTAGTAGTTTTTAAACCAAGGTTGACTGTATCGGGCAAACTCACCGCTCGTACAGATCTCCACTGTGCTTGGGAAAAGCAGACCACTCAAGTCTGATTATGAAATTTGATAGTTTATTCATGTAGCTTTTTGTTAATGGTGAAAAATCAAATCTGCTGACATGGGCGATAAAAGTATACCTAAACCAGCGACAACCAGCCGAATTATGTTTTAGACCTAAAGATGGGTGCTGATGACAGAGGTCACCTCACTAAAGTTGACAGTATTTATCTTTTATCTTACACTTCTTGTAGATGAGGATCAAGAGGTCACGATAAAACCAATACCAGCCATGATGATGGTTGATGATAATGACAATCAGAGGATGAAGGAAATGAATGCCATATTAGAGGACAGGGTGAACTGTGAGTAGCTGAACTTGTTATATATAGTGGTGTGTGTGTGTGTGTTTGTTGAGTGTGTAGTTATAAGCAGCCAGTTCATAAAGTATTTAACATATCATGGGAACTCACTTTCCTCATATTCTTAGCGAGGCATTTTTTCATAAAGTTGTTCAACAAGACTATTGAAAGTTATACCTAAACCAAGTACTTGCCCTCCTTTTCTATTATCAATGTAATTGTTGTACTGCAGTAACCACACAGTGTCATTATCATACAATACAGTGGTAATGTATATGTAGAACTGGGCTTTTCCAGCCAAACAAAAATTTCACCCTAAAACCAGTCTCACTTTCCCTTCATGACAACATGGTGGTATTGGTTAGGCACAGCCAAGCCCCAAAAAATGGCCCAAGCATAGCTCGACAATAGATATAGCTATGGGCTTGATTTCTTTACTGTTCTTCGTCCCAAAATGTGCCTTTTCGCCAACTGCAGTACATACAATGCACACATCATGCACACATCTTTGTCCTCCTTTGTGTTCCAGTTCTTTTTGCTGACAATGCCAGCAAGGTATCAATTCACAATGGCACAATATGGCTTCCCTGTGGCTGTGTTGGTTTAAGGTTCCATCAATAATCAGATCGGTATCAAATCAAATCGGAGCCAATATTGGGCATTTTGGTGAGGATATTTAGGCAATTAATAGCCACTCACACCAATCGTCATCATCATAGCTACGTATCATCATAAATGCTATGCTAGCAATACTTGGGGTATAACAGGCTGAAAATAATGTTTAACATTATTCTAGCATGAAAGGTGCAGGGATTGCATTGTTAAACGTTGAGCAACTGCTACTTGCTATGTTTACATGAAAGTGATCAAAATACTCTAATAGAACAGTCACTGCACAATAAAATACTCTAATAGAACAGTCACACTGCACAATAAAATATTCTAATAGAGCAGTCACATATAGGTAACTTGAGAGGTGTGTAAATTGTATGGTAATTATCAGTACCTGTATCGGTGAAAATTTACTGCTAGGTATCGGGTCAATAGGTATTTTTCTGTATCAGTGGAACCCTAGTTAGCATTTCACTCGTATTTTCCATAACGACTGGATTGATTGTAGAGACACTTCTCATACTGTTCTTCATTGTATCGCTGTGTAACAGACTGAAATGATGACTGGATTGGTTGCAGAGGTGCTTTTCCTGGTACTCTTTGTTTATAGCACTATATATCAGGGTGAACATAGCTGATAGCAAAGCATAATAGCTATTTCACTTAAATTGAGTCATTAATTGATACCTGGGGCACGCGTTCAGACAAAAACATTAACTCCCTAATCATCATACCCACCATATGGCTGATAACTTACACACTGAGTTCAATTTCAACTTTGCTACAGCTTGTTTGTGCATTTAATAATGCAATGCTGAAATCCTCATGCCCACAGGGTCCTGGTTACTGGGGTATATGGATCCCTCGCGGATTATTGTGTGATAGTTACATAATCACAGAAAATGTCTCATCGTGAGAGTAGACTAGTTTGTTAGTTGTTAATTATGCTTATCATTAAGAGGGAATGAAAGAAGACAATCTGTAACAATGGGGACAGGTACATACAAGCTACTTTTTCAAGACACAGCATGGTGACAGTATTCCCTTGGGCCAGCTGAACAGACAGTCAACGTATCACTGCAAAAGTTGCTGCTCCTGAGTACCTGCCTAAAGCTATGCCAATGGTTTTAGAAATGTGCTTCGTGCTTTTAGCGGCCATTATGCCTCAAGTAATGAATAATCCTATCTGTGCATTATGATGAAACCTGTAGTATATATATATAGCTGTTACAGCAACTATAGCCGGGTCTTGATTTTGTTGAAAACCTTGATAATAAGACCACTTTGTTTATGGCCAGATTAATGAGGTTTTCATTAATAAGGCGACCTCATTAATAGGGCCACTTATTGTGGGTCCCAAAGGTGGCCCTATTAACAAGGTTTCGCTGTGTATAAGAAAATTTTTGGAATATTAAGTTTGATTAGGGATCATAGAAATAAAAAGTAGGGAAGCAAGAAGGTCACCTACGCCTTCAGATAATCTAGTAGACATTTAATCCCTAATTCAGTCATCAGTATAGGCTGAAGTAGGGATTAACAATGTCCACTAGTATATCTGCAGGTATAGCTGACCTCCCTTGTTTCCCTACTGTGATCCCTAGTCAAACTTAATTCCTAGCTTTTCCTTATACTTGTCCACCCTACAGTATGTGTGAGAATTTTTTTTATCGCTTAACATTGTACAATAGAATCCCCAAATCTAGGTAGTGAAACATGTTATCCTACACTGAACAGAGTAATTATAGTCTGGCTATACTAGGGATCAGCTGGTATGCAATACATTATCCATGTTATAGTGAGGAAGTCAGCTGGTGGAGAGTTAAGCAGTAGCAGTACTCGGGCCGCACATCGCCACACTAAACAACACAGACATACTACACATACCAGTAAGATACCACTACCCAGTAGTAACACTACTGGTGGTAAGACTGGGAACAAGAACTTTGTGAAGAAATTTGATAAGATACATCAAAAGAACTTTAACAGGTGTGAACTACTGTATGTACATACGTGTGTTTTGATAGCATGAATGGATGTAATGTCAATATAAGTAACCATTCATATCTAGTGATGTGCAATGTGCCTGAAAGGCTGAAACAGTGTCTGTATCTAACATCCAGAGGAGGGCGGGAGCGTTTTAGGCACTGCTTGAAAATATTATGTTAATTGCATAGTTTTGTTTGAGTATCAGGTGAACACCAATAGTTGCAATACATAGCCAGCGAATGGTGGCTGAGGATCATAAGCTCTTTCGATTATACTTTGTTGGAGGATATGACGTACCGTCTGAGAAGTGGCATTGTGTTTGAAGGACCTTGTTTAATGAGCTATATGGGACTGTCTTCGTTTGATCTATTGAACTGTCTGTTATTTAGCAAGCTAACTAGTTTTGCAGACTGGTCAGCAAGTCAGTTACACTGTTTGAGCCACTCATTTCTGTAGTCATACGTGATCGAAATATTGTGCCTGAATAATAATTAGCAATACAGTTAGAGTACTCCATATTCCAATATGTCGGTATACATCACACATCATTACTGATATTTAGTTATTACTCATGTTACATGTGTTGTATTTCAGGTCCCAGTCAATATTAGATTTTCATAACAGGAAACAACAACAGTTGTCATCAGTTACTCCATCCAAGAATAATGTATGTATGTGTACTGTGTGTATGTACACTGTATGTGTTCAGTGTTACCTCTGTTATATGAATACCTCTGTGTGAGTGTGAGTGTGAGTGAGGCAGCAAAGTCAAGTTGCTAGAGCATCAGCCTGGTTCCAAGTTTGCCACCTTTTGCTGTTTTGATAAATGCTAGATACTTGGGTCAACATCATCTAATGGTAGCCATTAAACCTTTATCTGATAAGCTATTTCATTAAAAGGTACACTTCAAAATGATACTTCTTTCCTTCATAACTCTTCTTAATATGTTGACAATCAGCACCATTAAATATAATTGGTCGGTCTCATGAAAGGGGCTTATAGCTTTTCCAAATATTCAACTTCAACTTACCATACTGCTCGTGGTTTTGAGCTATCACCTTAAAATATCACCAAGCAATCGTTGCATGCTAACAATACAAATTAATTTTCAAGGTGGTATCTTATTCCAAAGTCAAGTTATGAGTTTCCAGACACATACAATTGAAAAGGCTATAAGACCCCTTTTTGTAGATCAAGTCACATATCTCTTGGCCTTAATAGGCAGGTGGCTGCTTTAAACAGGAGGGAATTTTGGGAAATATAGAGAGGTATCGTGGCCTTTCCATGCAGGTCACTGCTAAGACAGGTTTCTCTGTAACATGACACACATACAAAACATACATTTGTGTACATGTACTGTACATTATCCTATAGCCCTCTACTAACCCTAGTACAACAGGCAAGAAAACTGGTGGACACTATCAGTTTGCTACTAGTGAACAACGTAAACAACAAACAACCAAATCTGGTGAGGAGTTACTGTACATATTGTGCTAGTCAGTGTGAGCATGATATCAATTGTGTTATCATCTTATTCCAGTATTGTAGTTATTCCTTTCATAGTGAATTTCCCCAATGCATTTTACAAGCGGTGTCCATATTTATTAGATCTGTTTGTACCAAGTCTTGTCTTAGACACAACCATCAACTTATGATACAGCAATACAATAATTCACTACTCAGCATAACTTACAAAAAGTAATAGGCTCCTTTTTATCCCTACTTTACACCTTATGTGTTACATGTGTGTGCGTGGGTAAGTGTTAATAACTATAGTCAGTCTACTGTGCTACACTACTCCCCCTTTGGTAGGAACATGTCCCATGTCAGTCATCTCCATCACGGTACCTTGCTGGCCTCCTTCGATTGCTCCGTAGTGGATACCTTTGCTTTTGACTATCTTCTTCTGCCATGTTATTCTGTTGTTGTGCCGGTGCTGCTTCTTCATCTCTCTGGAGGTCAATTTCACCATCATAATCATCTGCAATTTGTAAATTTGTGCCAGGTGGCAATTACCTGGTTGCTTGCTAAACTTGGGTGGTGGTGCTCCCTTTTCCATTGGTGTTTACTGGTGTCCTCGTTCCTTCAGGACATGGCTTTAGTCTATCAAAATGAACAACTATCCTTTTCCGGGATATCCGTGAGTCCTGGATTCTATACACAGTTTCCGATATGCATTTCACCACCTTGTAGGGGCCAACCCATGGAGAATGTAGTTTACTAGAGTTCCCTTTTGGTACTACTGGATTACATAGCCACACCAGCCGTCCAACTGCAAACTTCTCTCCATGGATCTTGCAGTCATAGAGTTCCTTCTGCCTAGCCGCTGCTGGGGGCTGCTGTACCCCTATTTTGTCGTGCTAATTGGTATGCTTGTTCTAGTGTTTTTTGCAACTCCATAGTGTGATGGGCATAATCCTTTGTGGCTTTAGTAGGTGTGCCATATATTATGGCTAATGGCATATTAGCCTGACGCCCAAACATCATGTGAAATGGTGTAAAACTGGTTGCAGAGTGTTCACTAGTATTGTATGCTAAACAAACATTTGGTAAGCGCTCCTCCCACTCACCCTTGTCATCTATTACTGTTGCTAACATATTCTGCATTGTACGATTCAATCTCTCTACTAACCCATCACTTTGGGGATGATAATGGTTTCTTGTAAATGTGCAGTAATATGCACATCTCTTTGATCAACTTTGACTCAAACTGTGCACTCATATCCGAGTGTAGTTGTTCTGGCAGAGAGAAACGACAGAACATTTTGTTTACTAACTTACGGGCAACTGTAATGGCCTCTTGATTTGGTGTAGCATAAGCTTCTACCCATCTTGTGAAGTAGTCAGAAGCCACTACTATGTAGTGGTTACCATATTTGCTTGGTGGTAATGGTCCCATGATGTCAACTGCCACCATCTGCACTGGATACCCAGTTCTAACACTCTGTAGAGCACCATGCCTGGTTTTGGGTGGGTTCTTTCTTGTCGCACATCTAACACAAGTCCTGCACCATTGTCTGACCTGTTCTGCATAGCCTGGCCAGAATAACTTCTCTCTAATACGACCAAGAGTTCTATTTTCTCCCAAGTGGCCCCCAAGTTTCCCTGCATGAGACTCTTCAAGTACTGTGTCCCTCGTGCTGTTGGGTACTACCAACTGTAGATAGTCTTGCTTTCCTTTAAAATATTCAAATTTCCGGTAGCCTGTCTGGATATGTGCACAGTAAGGCACAGGGCACAGTAAGCCGTCACTCTGTCTGGATATGTTATAACACAATTGCAAAAATTGCTTATCCGAGTCAGTAGATGTTGTTACAGTGTCCTCAACTTGCCAGAATCTCATTAGGTTGTGTTCCTCCTGATCACGTCCTGCCGCAACATGTAGGGTACTGATACTAGCACTAGGTGGTCTAGAGAGCAGATTTGGTCCAGATAGCAGATATCCCAGTTTTGAACTCATTGCAGTTGGACCAGTTCCTCGCACAATATGGTCCCCTACCAGCTCCCAGTAGTAATCTGCACCTATAAGCAGGGATATTTCATAATTTTCTGCTGCTGTAACTGGGTGCGCTAGTGGTAGTCCCTGTAGGTATGGTAACAGCAGGACGTTTGTGTCAAGGGGGTTGGAGATCGGGGTGGCAATTGTGGGTACCACAAGTGCTGAAAGTTGCACTAGTTCTCCAGTGGTAGTTCGAATCTGGAGCAGGACTGCATTCATCTGTTTGTATAATGGTCTGTCAGCTCCAAACGATGACAAACTAATGTGCTCAGACTTGTGCGGCGTCAATGTGAGCTCACTCACCAGCCTCTCGGTAAGGAAGGATCATTGTGATCCTTCGTCAAACAACACGTTGGCTTCAGTCTGTGAGCCAGCTCCTACAACCGTGGCAATCACTGTCTTCAGTAAGCAGGTGGAGTTTCTAGCAGGAGTTAGAGTGGTGAAAGACGTATTGCTAGTGGTGTTTGCTGGTGGTTGAGCTGGAGACTCCGGCTGAGAGGCTGTGTTCTCTGTGGTAGAAACTGTGTTACTGGCTGGGTTGCTGGGCTTATCACTGCAAATGCTGGTATGGTGCTTGCTTCCACATTTTCGGCAACAATTCTTGGGGTTGCATTGTGATACGCGGTGGTGTGCAAGGCAGTTGAAGCATAATCTAATCGCTGCTGTTTTATGATCTCTATGCGTGCTGGCACATCCTTATGCGTTTCACATGTCATAGCAGTGTGGTTGCCCTTGTAGTACACACAACTCAGTTTGCTGCTAGCCTCTCTTCTAGTGTGTGGTTTACAGGTAGCCAAAGTGTAAAAGGAAGCTGTAGGGGGGAAACTGATTATGACTGGGAAGAGAAGTTTGTTGGCCTGCTTCAAAAATCCTAATTTCATTGCTGATGGCAGTCTGGAGCTCTTTTATTGTCCACTCGGTGTTTGTGTGGTTTCTGGCCATATTTCGTTTGGTTTCTTCAGGTAACTTTGATAGCATTGTTTGTACTAGGAGGGTGTCAAGTGCCTCTGGTGTTTTGCCTAGGGATTCTAAACAACGGAGTTAGCTCTCTACTGTATCATGGAATAGCCTGAGGCTTGTCAACTTGTTGGATGGTTTAGGGAGGTCTAATAAAGTTTGTATGTGACTGGTAATAATTCGGTGTGGCTGCCCATACCTCTCCTTCAAAAGGTCAACAGAATGTTTGTAGTTTAAGTTAGTCAGTGAGAGTCCCGCTATGACCATAGCGGCTTTGCCTTTTAACTGGGCTCTCAAGTAACTAAGCTTTTGAACATTATAGAAAGGGTGGGGTTAGTATGGATGGCCGCCTCAAAGCAGTCCCAGAATGGATGCCACTCTAGTGGTTCTCCATTGAAGGCTGGAGTTTCTAGTTTGGGAAGGCGGACAGCAAAATGATAATCAAGGTTGGGCTCTGTGGATTCATGCGGCAGGGAGGAGGGTCGTGCTTGACCACTAGACTGGCTAATATTACTGGAATCAGCCGCTGGCTGATACACACTACGATTACTAGTAATACTCACGTGATCCGCATGACTGGTCTAAGTTTCAGAGTCCTGCTCGGCGTGAGGGTTCTCCGAACTGTTACTAGTGGTAGAAGAGTTGCTAGGGGGCGAAATGTCGGTCTCCACACCTGTCCGCGGGTTAACTGTGGGCGATTGTAGAGGCAAAGTCGTCGCCAAGGTGTGGGCAATTAGTGCGATTTTCACCGACGGGGATGCTTGCAGATCAGCCGATTCAAACACTGCTTCTTCTAGCTTCTCTTCATCCTCGATAGCATCAATTATCTTTACGTCCAGTTCTTCAAATAATTGAGCTTTCGGTTGTAGCTGCTTCAAAAGGTCCGCTAGAAGGACAGCATCGGGAGGAGGAAGCTTTTGAATTGGTGTCTAATTCTTGGGCTTGAGAAAGCCTGGCTAATATCTCTTCTGTACTGGTGAGGAGTTTGGACACGTGTTCCTTGTGGCCACGACGCGAGCAAATCAGCTTCTTGAGATCCATACAGTTTTTTTTTTTGTCACAGCACCAGAAATGAAGGGGGGCAGGATAGTATAGCAACAGATTCGTGAACTGGAAGGATGCGATCGGCTTGATATACACGGATACAACTCAATGAGCTCAACACTAAGTCGTGACCTGTCAAACTTCTAATTACAGCACACTATTACATCATATATTGCGTGCATTATATGTGTAATGTCAACAATCTTCGACAAAAATCATGTCACTTTATGACAGTATGTACAAGTTGAGCTGGATCCTGAAAAACAGCTTAACATGTGGATTTTTTTTTTCAAGAAAATCAACATTTCGGACAACCAGATGATCAGCAGTGACAGTAAAAGTGTCAACAACAGACGTGTGTTTTGGCTCCATCGCTAGTTCGGGAAAGGTCATAATGGATATTGTATTTTTATGGCTTTCCTTAGGAATTGTATATGGTGGAAATTTTAAATGACCGTAAATATTATGTTAAGCATTTGAGCAAAATGATTTTGAAATTTTTTAGCGGGTCAAGCAGTACTACAAATGAGCCCAAGTTCAAGATCATGTGTAATTGCATCCGTGAGTTACTAAATCTTTTTGAGAATCCAACTCAACACATACATACTATAAGACCACCACTTTCAGAATATAGAAGCTATTGGTACAGTATACTCTACACTAGCTAGTCTAGCTTATACTTCACAAAAAAGTTAACTTACAGTACCATTGTTTACCTTGTAGTCTTTCACACGATACAATAGTTATGTTGTGCATTAAATAGATTTTTAAACCATTCTTTAACAATCTTTTTAAGTTGTAGTTGCTATTAGTACCCTTAGGCACAAAATCGCTATGTTACCAAGTCCTCTTTCTTCTCTGCTGGTAGATAGTAGACCTTCATACTGTATACATGGTATTTTTGGAGGTATGTTATAGTATGTTCACGTTGAGCTGAACCCTGAAAAACAGCTAAAAATTAAAAGTGGATTTTTTTCTCAACAGAGTTAACGTTTCTGCCAACCAGATGATTATTGGTAACAGCAAAGGTGTCAACAACAGACACGTACGGTTTGGCTCCATTACAAGTTCAGGAAAGGGCTCTAATGGACACTGTACTTATATGGCTTCTCCATAGGAAATGTATTGTTAAAAATTTGATTGGCCGTAAATATTATGTCAAACATTTGAACAAATAGATTTGGAAATATTTTTAGCGGGTCAAACAGTACTACAAATGAGCCAAATTTCAAGATCGTGTGTAATTGCATCCATGAGTTATTAAATGTTTTTGAGGATTCAGCTCAACGCGAACGTACTATAGTGTTGTACCAATATTCGGATCAGTTATCGGAAAAACCGCTGTATTTTTGTATATCAGTTATCGGATCAGCACCATGAGAGAAAAAGCAACAGATACAGATTATGTTAAAAAATACATGCTTGTGTACACCAAACTATGTATCGAGTAGCATTTTACTGTTTTGCAATGTTGTTATTACTGCTTAAAAGTGCTGTCAGCTATTGTTGTAGCACTACCATCACTACAAACAAGCTAAATCAGTCCTTTATAAACAAACTTGTGGTAAAATTCACTGAAGGATAGACATATATCGGATCAGCTAAGTTTATCGGCTTGGAAATATTATCTAATATTGGTAGTATGGTATCATATGACCTAATGTATTAGAGTCACTAAAACAAACTTTAAGTAAAACTACTATAGTGTACCAATAGCTTCTTCATCCAGCTGATAGCAGTGGCCTTGGTCGTGTAGCGACAGTTTTAGTTCGATTAATTCTATTTCTCATTGTTTATGTCCTTCCCATAGTAGCCGTATACTCAAAATTGAGCTGGGTGTGTATATTACACGATCCATCGATCTGTAATTCATTGATCCATGTTCCACTAAATACTGTTACAACGCACACCAAGTCCTGCTGTATAATCCTCACTGAACACTCCACTAATATGTCTTTGTACCTTGTGATCTAATTCTCCCATATTATAGGATTGTTCAAGTTCGATGCTGACCAGACTGATAGTGGTGAGATTAACAAGATGAGGGTTCAGAGGAGGAAGTCATATAATGCTACTGGGTCAGCCAAGAAGAAACCAAGCTACAAACCTTACACTGGTAAGACACAGCATCACCAATATGTGTATACATGTGTGCTGTTTGTGTAAACCAAATAATCCTCTTTGGCAACCTTTCATCATAATACACCTTGACCGCTGTTTGTTGTTTTTAACCCTTAAACCCACATAACTGGCCCAGATATGCATTCCTTACATACATAAAGCGCTGTAACTTTCGAAGTGTCCATCCTATGGCTATGCAATTTATGTCATTCTACTTGTGATGTAACTAGGATTAAAATGATACCTAGCATTGTACCCTAACGATAAACAGTGAAACCATGTGTAAATAACTTTTACACGCAAACCATTTACATATCATAAAATGATCCATAAGTTGATGGTGATTTTACGTACTGTTTAATTATACGAACATCCTTTCCCCCAATTAGTTCAGATAATCAAGATTCCACTGTGGTTACAGTGTTCATTTAACCTTCTCCAAATTGCCCAGTAAACACACTTATTTTATGTCACCTAACATCACTGTACATGCCATACCGTATAACGGGTTATTTTCGAAGGGGAAATTTTCGAAGAAGAGCTGCTAAAATTAATTTCGAAAGTTTAAATTTCGAATACTGGACTGTCTAGCATTAGCGCCTCTAAAAATAATTTGTAAGATGGCGAGCACGTGTACGGGTGTGATCGAAGTCTCTACAATCGTCAGGGGGTATCATGCTTATCAAGAAATATGGAGTGCTCCTCTGGGAGAAGTTTTATTTTGCCAACAGGAAACTGACAACCGTCACGATCGATTTGCTGTAGCCATTGTTAAAGAAAGTGAAGTTGTTGGGCACGTGCGAAGAGAGATCTCGTTGATTTGTTCCGTATTTCTTTTGTCCGGGACAATAACGTGCGAAGTTACTGGCAGTAGACAGTACTCATTCGACTTAGACCAGGGTGGTGTGGAAATTCCATGTAAATTGAGATTCACTTGTTCTGATCAAGATCTCCTTAAGACTACACGCAAATTGTTGGATATCGTGCTTAAGAAAGATGATTTGGAAAGGCCACTTAAGAAAATTAAGCTAGAGCCTGTGGAAGAACTCACTATACTGTTACCAAGTACTAGTCAGCCCAACAACCACCCCATTCCAGCACCATCTGATGAAGTAATCACTGTAAGTGACAATCTGGCTTCTGGTAGTAGCTCCCAATTTAGATTTATGGCTGCTGATATTGACACACAGTAGGTTAAAACTAGCCGTACAACTTTACTCAACTCTCACAAGACAGCAATATTAGATGGAAACCTGTTAGATGACACCATCATAAACTTTGCTCAAAAGTTACTTAAAAAGCAGTTTCCGAACATTAATGGGCTCCAGAACACACTACTGCAAGCAAAGAAACAGATCAATGGAGAGAAATCACAACGAATGCAAGTGGTACATTGCCGTAGCAATCATTGGATCCTTGCCTCCACTGTCCATGATGATAACTCAGACAGGGTGATGATATATGATTCGCTGTATGATAATGTTGATCCTGGAACACTGACAGTCATACGTCATCTGTTTGGACCAACAGTTATGCCAGAAATTCTTGAAGTACAAAAGCAGCATGGTACTGCAGACTGTGGAGTCTTTGCTATTGCTTTTGCAACAGCTGTTTGTTTTAAACAGAAACTTGTTGTTCCTTTTCACCAAGGCTTGATGCGTCACCACCTGGTCCAGTGCTTTGAAAAGGGTGTTTGTTTGCCTTTTCCACTTCTACAGAATTCTTAACGTTTTAATGTACAGCATACTTAATTGTATTTAGCTATGTAAATAATTATTGCAATATTAATAAAATGTACATCATGACTTAAATCAGCAAAAAAATGTAACGAGCATGTAATGAAAATTTTACAGTTCCAGAGCACTTGTGATTCCTGCAGCACGAAATCCATTCTTTGCCAATGATGGGTTACTTTGCAAGTAACGGTGTGCTTCTACAAGCCATTCTGCTCCGACTGGTTTCAGCTTGCTCATATGCAGATCCACTGGAGTAAATTTCCCATTCTTGCAATATAGGTTTTCTACCTCACTTGAGTACCACTGTTGAAATTTCTTCCTTAAAAATTCTTTCACAGCTTTGTTCACCGACAAGTCCATCGGTTGAAGACGGTCAGTACAATTAGGAGGCACTTTAACAACGAAGATGTGATGAGAGTCCAACAAGGAAAATATAGCAGGGGTAATTTAACAACGAAGATGTGATGAGAGTCCAACAAGGAAAATATAGCAGGGGTAAGTTGGCCTTTAAACTCATCGTATATAGCCAGGGCTGGATGGTTAGGTGCAACTTTGAGGTCCTTCCTTTTCTTTTGGACATATGGCACAATTATGTTGTTTATATACTCTTTCATCTTGTCTTCATTACTCCAATGGTTGGGAGTATATGTGACATCCCAATCGTCTGGGAATACAAACCTTGGCAAGCAGGCCGTAGTCTTGCCCGTGTAAATCAACTGCACTGGCAAAAATTCACCAGCCAATGAAGCACAAAATACTGCCGTTATTTGGCGCTTATCATTGAGGCCAGCTAGTTCAACTCATTTCGACCCCTTTGGCTCCATGGTCCATTGTGATCCAGGGACAATGTTGATCCCAGTGTGGTCCCAGTTAAACACAAGTTCACTGGGAACCCTCATCATTTCTACCACAACCTTTATATCTAAAAGATACTGTTCTTTGAGCTCATCAAAATGCGATGGATCTATTTTTGCACTGGTACTAGCTTTTCGCTTTACATAATTCATGCGATCAAGCACAGATTTAGCCCAATGTCTAGTAAGTTTAATTGGACCTCCGTTATCATGGGAGAGCTTTTTATTGCCATGATTCAATATAGCTTCTCCAGCTGCCAAAACAACTGTTGTGGTAACAGCTCCTTTTCCATCACGTGTAGCACGAACGTAACTCTGAACTAGCTTGTCTAGATCGTTTCCTATTAACAGTGGTCTTCCTCGTTTCTTGCTGGGTAAACTGGTCACAACAATTTCTCCTGATTCCGCGTACTTCCTCCTTTCTGGCACTCCTTTATTGCATCACAATATTTAGACTTCCACGTACTAAGCGTACTGTCCTTTATCACCACACTAAATTCCTCACTATATCGACGAATGGCTGCTTGGTTCCCATGCTCAACAGCAAACTTAGCAACCTGAGCTGCCTGTGTAGATGTAAACCTACCATATTTTTCTCTGCTACGCTTCTTGCTGTTCTGTGCTTGGGTAACCTCCTCCACACTTTTATTCGCCTCCCTGATTGCCGTCGAGGGCATTTCTTTAGATAAAGCTCCATTGGGATCTGGTAACTTGCTAGAGATTGGTTTAAAATATCTATGCAAAGCCATAACGCTCATTAACTCAACGAATATTTCACACTTCTTCCTTACACGAGTCCTTCACGTAAGGTCAGAAATCGATTGTGGTGGTACTATATTTCGCGTAGTTGGATTTATATTCGAAGAGTTAAATTTTCGTAGAGAATGTGTTTTTCGAATATTTCGAAAATTAAACTCCTTCGAAAATAACCCATTATACGGTATTGTGTAAACGTACATTCCGCAAAATTCCTTTGCAGGTTTAAGGGTTAAACATGTTATATAGAAAAGCATGCCAGGTATTTGGATAACTGATGAGTTGTCCATTATATTATTAAATTATGTTGTTATTGTTCTGTTGTTGTTGTTCATCTTGTACAGGTAAAATTCAACCTCTCAAGCCAATATCGAACTACTGAAAAAAAACTGTATTGTATATTTTTGCCAACATGCACACATCAGATTATTTACCTAGCTTATTGCTGATACACATTTGTATGTTTGTTTTGTATTTATCATAATAGTGATGTATACAGGTATTATATGGAGGTATTTGATGATTGAGAACTCTTGTTGTAATGTATATTTCTATGGTTACAAGTCATGCTTTGGAAGAAAAAAAACTGTTACTTTTGTTTGTGTGAAAGGTAGGGTTTGGGGAATGTAGCATAGTAACGTTGTAGCCCCAGATTCTGCTTGTATCTTTAGCTTACAGCATCAAAGTGGCCTTGGTTTTGGTTGCTACGAAAGAATGACAAGTTACATGTATAATGGATCATTTGTAGTCTATAGCAATTTTTTAAAGTAGAACATTTTTGTGGCTTGGCAGCTGTTCACAAAATTTTCTGCCTTTAAATTTGAAGCTTGATCAAAAATGGTATGTTAGCACAAGATCCTGAAGGATCAAAATTTTGGACAGCAACAAACTGCAAATGTGACCAGCTTTGCCTTTTTCACACACAAAATTTGACCTTTTTGTTTTTTAACATCACAAGTTTTTGATCGTTACATTATATATAATCATCTGAAATTTTCCATGTATATAGTTGCAGTATCTGGCTCCATTATGATACAAGGAGTCATCTGTTATGACATTTTATTTGCTGGTATGTAAAATGTGTGGGAAAGGTCACAAATATTCCCTCAATAAAATCTGTTATCCAAATTTTCAACTACAGAAATGACTGCTCTATTAGAGTAGTGACTGTTCTATTAGGGTAATTGATTGATTCTGATATTTTAACCTTTCTTTATGTGTGCTAATTTACACACAGTTTCAGAGAAATGGATTTTTCAGACTTATAAACCACCCCTGGGGTTCAGATAACTGAGGTTCCACTGTATATGGTTTGTATGACACTACACAAAGTGTACAGAGAAACAGTCTTTATGTGAGTAGACATCCTCTCCACCTTAACTATGAAGAAATTTTATACTCTGGATTCTGTATTGTATTGCAATGTTCAAATTGCATATTGCATGGATTATAATGCAGTGCACAATGTTCAAACGAACAGAAAGTATTAAAGCAATCAAGATACTCTGAGCATTCGCTATATTTGTGGTCGCTTGGCTGTCCGATAAAGCAGTCACTATGATATCTTATTCATACAAATTTTGAGGGGCATATGTTTTGCGGTTGCTTGAAATTGATTGTCCACGAAATTTTCATCCTAGATTATTCCTCAAAAATAAAACGCTGACATTTGATAATCCATGAAATTTGAAAAATTGGTAACTCATTAAATTTATTACTTAACAATATCTCTGTATATCAAACCATTAAGATTTAATAATGACAGTCATTACATCTCGTAAAATTGAGTGTACATTTAACACTACTTCCTGACCAGCTTGGCTGTGATATGCTCCTTGTCTTGGATCCAGGGATGTGCCAGGTTTAAAATATTGGTTGCTAGAAGTATCACAGTGGAGTCTATAGAGCTGTACATTAATGTGTGAGGCCTTGTGTAAGTCAAGAGGTGAATTTGTAGTGGATAGTAAGTGATAATGGTGGCTATTTTTTGTTCAATCTTAACTACTGCCTCCGAATATTTCCCTTTTGAGATAGTCAAAGTAGTTAGTGATTTCTTCAAGATACTCAGAAAAAGTTATACCAAGAGATCATTCCTTCTTCACCATGCTGCACCTGTGATACCACTGGTCCGAAGTATTCTACCCACTGCATTAGGCAAACAATGTTGGAAGTTTGGGCCCTACACCATTTTATTTTTCTTCAGACTAATCAAACGCTACAACTTACACTAGTCATCTCAGCAGAGTGTTGAAATAATTCAATATTAATTTTACACCTCAGATCAATGTCGTTAATACTCCATGTGTCTCATGACCTTTACAAATGTTATCAACACAATGTCATCTGAACTTTCAACACCAAAATGATTTTTCCATTAGACTAGTTGATAATTTCATAAAACATTGCTTTACACACCTTTTAACATTGTTTATAAACTTATCTGAACACCATGATCCCCAGAGGTTTGATACCCAGTGAGGTTCACCTGAACTTTGCTGTCCAAGAAGGCAACATCAACTGGTGCTATGCCTGGTTGAATAATTGTTGCACGTAGTCAAATTGTCAACACACCCACTAGAGGTCCAAACATATTAGATGTTTTCATAACCAACAGACCTGAGACATCTGACACTGTAGATGGTATCGGTGATCATGAAGCAGTTCTTGTTGTCTCATCCATTGTAGCAAACCTCTCCTCTCCATCTAAAACAATAATTAATCTATCTGTGGGCTCATACTGACTTTAACATTATCCAAAGCAACATTCAAACACTCTGAGGACTTTCTCAATAACTACAGTATATATTCAACTTCGACTCCTGTTGATGTTTTATGGAATGAATTTCTGTCCATTTGTAACACCTGTATGGATTCAGTCCCAATTTCTTCCAAATGTAAGCACCCTTGGATCAATAAATTAGGAGACTGACCCACAGAAAGCAGCATACATACAATCAAGCTAGACTTTCAAACCTACCAACAGACTAGTCTAAGTAGATATTACGATCTCAAAAGACAGTCCCAGTGCGAATGTCGTACAGCTTTTAATAGATACGTATCCAACCTTGTTGATCTTAGCAAGAACACATTATTACTAAACGTTTGTGGACTTTCATAATAAAAGGCAAGATTCTGTTGGAGTGGGCACCCTCAAACATCAGGGTGAAACATTTGTGGATGTTACAGACAAAGCAAACCTCTTGGCAGATTATTTCTCATCTGTTTTCACCAATGAAGATGTCACTCACCTTCCTACACTATGTACTGATCCAACACCTAGCATACCACCAATTCAGATACATGTGGATGGCATATATCAACTACTATCAAACATCCAACAACATAAGGCATCTGGGCCTGACAACCTTCCTGCTCGTTTCTTAAAGAAGTGGCATATGAAATCTCCCCAGCCTTATCATTGATCTTCCAGGCTTCTTTAGATCAAGGTACACTACCAAGTATCTGGAAAACTGCGAAGGTAGTTCCTATTTATAAGAAAGGTAATAAATCAGACCCATGCAACTATAGACCTGTGTCCCTTACGGCACCAGCCTATTATGCTTTTAATTTTACCTATTATGCTATGCTTCAGTGCTCAAAAATTTTGCCTATTATGCTCAAAAGTTTTGCCACAGTTCCAATGTTTTGTTACTTTCTAATGGATAATGATAAACTTTTGCTTATGAACAACTGGTTAAATGTAAAAAGTACTTGTTGTGTATTAAGAATTTAGCTGCATTGTAAACTATAATAACAGTCATGTTAAATAACTGCTTAATGCCATATTAGTGGCATCAAATGTTCTATTATTGTAAGTCAACCTTTTTCTGTGGCATGCATTTTTACATACAGTATGACAATTATTCTGCCGATTATGCTAGCATTATGCTTGATGCTTTCAGGCACCTATTATGCTCATAATTATGCCGGCATAATAGACTGGTGCCTACCCCACACCCACACCAACATAAACCCATCCAAAGAAGAGCAGCCAGATTTTGCTACAATAATTTTTCTAGATTTAGTAGTGTAACAAGAATGATGTCATTAAATTTACCTACCCTCGAAGAAAGGAGAAACAAGTCTAAGATAACTACAATGTATAAGATAATTAATGGCAATCTAAGTATACCCACAAATGATTTTATACCTAATCATCGTCCATCAAGGGAAGGATATTATAAACAGCTTGACACTATGATTGACTCTTATAAATTTTCCTTTTTCCCTTCTACAATCAGACTCTGGAACACACTCCCCCCTTGTAATTCACTCCCCTACCTTAGATGAGTTTTGTACTAACCTGGACATTCATTATGATCACACCTGTGCACAACAATCTTTTTGATTTCTGCACAGTAACAAAGTATAATAATCTAATAACTGTAGTCCAGTAGAATTAAGGTTGGAGCCAGAAAAAAATTCAAAGAAAATTATTGTATGACATAAGTACAATGAATTGAAAATCCACTGCCCCTACCAGCTCAGCTCAGGCCAAGTTATTTTGGTATACTACACTGAAAAAGCCATTTGGCCAGCATCAATGTGATAAAAATCAAGTGCATTTCCGGTAACTGAACACCGAAACAGAGGCTGTTCGTGATCTTTGTAAGATTCAAATCATATTTAACTATACTTGCTTCATATGTACTCTGTCACACATATAGACAAATACATCATTTTTCCAGTGTCAGCTACAAAAAGTCACTCTGTAGAGAGTTACAAGCCAGAGATCAGCAAGAAAGAAGTCACCTGTAGGGTTCACCTACAAACAGGTCACTCTACCAGCAAATCACCTTGTGGAGGATTCAGCAACAAAAATATTTAAATCACCTCGTGCCACAAACAAATCACAGTGTAGAGAGTTCAGCTAAAAGTCATGATCACCTCGTAGAGAATCAAGTTATATACAAACAGGTCATCTTGTAACTAGAGTTTAGCTTTAACAAATTTACAAGTCACTGTATAGAGAGTCTAACTACATTGGAAGTCACTTTGTAAGAGAAATCAGCTACAAACAAGTAACCTTGTACAGTAGTTGTATGGATTTCTGCTACTGTGCTACAAGCCAGACAACCTACCTTGAATTACAAGAAAAATTTAGAAAGTGTTTTGTGCTTTTAACAGTACCATGCTAGTTTCAAATATTTCAGGTGCAATCATAAGGGTGATTTTCCAAAATTTGGTCACATATTACTGTATATAAACAAAATACAAAAGAGTTCCATTCTTGATCTCTTCCTTCTTTCTGCAGTAAAGAAAACAAGACAAGTAAAAAGCTCCAAAGCTGGCCACTGCAGGTCGCCTTTGCAGGATACAAATACAAAACAAGGTGTGATATCTATACAAAAATAGTCAAGCTGTGAAAAAGGGTGCAACCCTCAAAAAGTCAGGGTGAGAAATGATTTTAAACCTGATAATGCCAAGAAATGGCTGTGATGGTAGGTTGATGGCAAAAAAAAATTAATAATGACAATTCTGATGAATTTGGTGCCAACTCCTAGTGAAACTAATAGGCTAGAGGAAAATAGATAAATAGAAAATAGCATAATAGGCTGGAGTGTTATGCCAGCATAACGCTAGTGGATATTTCATAATTCTATGAGAATAGATTGATACTCTCTAATAGAACAGTCACTTTGTAGTAAAATACTCTAATAGAGAATTCACTGATTAAAATGTTCCAAGTTAAATTGTAAGAATGTGTTACCATGATTTTTCATGGGCCATGAAATGCTTGCATGTAAAACATCAGAATTTCATGGTATTTTCATGGCACTGCAGAGATTTCATGGGTGCAGTACCCTTGAAATCTGTAAATTTCATAGGAAAACTCATGGGGATTTTCATGCATGGACAATTTTCATGGAGATTTTATATGTGGCATGATATCTGGTAGTGTTACATGTATCGATGAAGGAGTAAAGAATTGGAGTGGAGGTTGGACGGGGGTGGTGTGTGTATGATATTTTTTGTAGTATAATACACTAGTTAAGGAATCTTCACTGTTATACTGTAATGGTTCATTGCAGAGAAATCTTTAAACTTTGTTAAATTTACTGGAAACTGATCACAATTCACTTTACTTGTATACTTGAAACATAGTTTTCTAAATTGTTTGATATTAGTGTAAACAAAGATCATAATGAAAAGAAAACTATGCTTGAACTATGAACTCCAGAAAGTTATTTAATGTTCAGTATAATGTTTGTTCATGGATACATATATATAATAATTATAGTGTACATATCATTTTAATTTGGTTCTCTTTTCACTAGGATAAGTATGTGCAATTTAAGTTTGTCGTGCAACCATTTAGTCTGTCACAGTCGTTCAAATCAAATGATGAATGTGATTCGCTTAAAACAGATGTACTATATGCTACTACTACTAGTTACAGGCTTGGTAAGTATCACCAACTGTACAGTATATTATGTGTTACCTGATGATCATCACGAGGCTACTAGTAATGATACCAACACACTGCAACACTACCTCATGAACAGTGATACTTACTTCACTTCTCATGCTCACTTCATATTCCTACCAGGTGACCATCACCTTTATAAAACACTTTTGGTCCAAGGTGCTTTTAATATAACTGTTCAAGGAAGTAGCTCACGGAAATCATATGCCACAGTAATTTATTGCACTACTAGAGCACATGTCGCTATTATCAGTTCTCACAATGTAAATATAAAATTTCTTAGCATAAGGAGATGTGGATATTCTAATGCAAATAACTTGCGCATTTCTTTGTACATTTTTAACTGTTCAAATGTTGTACTAAAGAATTTTTTGATTGCTTGTCAGTCTCGTCAATGCGGACTGGCAATAATCAATGCTTATAAAAGTGTGGGTTTACTTTACTTCAAGTCATTTGTTTATTGCACACAACAGGACCAGAAGTAACAGTTTCATGACAATATATGACAATCATCACATACAACGTCCTAGGTTTTTACAGAATGCTATTGTAATTCATTTACATGAGCACTCTATTGGAATCATAATACAATTATTAATCATTACACTGAAAGGAGATAAAGCTATAAAAATAGTCTGCTTGCTTTCCAGAGGTAAAAATATAATCACTTTTACAAGAATAAAAGTAATCGGGATAATAGTTAAAGAAGAATTTTTTGCAGTGAGAACAATGATAAGTTCTGATCATATCTACAGTAATTAAATAGCTACTGTGATTAGGTTTCATCAATGTCATTTTGAGAATATAAATAGCAAAATTCAAAACAACTATATCCAGCTTTATTTACAATTACAGAAAGCCATTATTTTCAAAGTTATTTGTTTTTGTATTTTACCATTTCAAAGTGTAATTTTGTGAATACAAGTTCAGTTATGCTACTTAAAACACACTTGGAAGCAAATCACAAATATCCACTCTACTTCTAACTGTCAGCAATTCTTCATTTTCTGCAATCCAAGATACTAAATTTGTGATATGGACAGGAGGTACCTGGTGCTAGAAGGACCAGTAACTTTTACAGAGATAAAAAGTGAAACATCCATAATACAATTTGTTAAAGGTGCTATAAGTTTGTTTGGTGAAATAACATTTTCATTTAATCAGGCATTTGCTTGTATTATGACAGATTACATCACTATATTTGAGAATACCATGCTAAATATTACAGCAAATAACTTTTCAGTTGTATTTTGTACAGAAGATATGTTTATGACAACTAAAGTTGATACACTGTGCACATTTCAGTACATCACAAAACAAGCAAGTACAGATGACCAACCAGCACTTAGAGTACAACATTATAACTACTCAATTTTGTTGCAAGATAACATTGGAAAGCTGGTGTCAAACAGAAGATATGCATTTTCACATTGTGACTGGATGAGTGGTTCAGTTTTTATCAATAAATCAACACATTATACACACTGTCAACAACTCTATGGCACTTGAATGGACTGCTCCTTCCCGTATTTGTTACTGTAGAAATGACCAACACTACAATTGCTCCTCTAATGAACTGGGATCGGTTTACCCTGGACAAACATATAGTTTAAAATTGTTAAGCATTTTCCCCTCAAACCTCAACAGTATGATTACAGTTGATAATACTCTAAACAGAGTATGCAAAAGTCATAGTATAATAGATCAATTTTTTCTAATTCCTAACACCTGTGTGATAGTCAGTTATAATATATTACATAAGAAAGGAGGGCACTGCAATATATATTTACAGGTATCAATTACAGCATCAAAACATAGTGTGTATCATACTTTTTTCCCAAAATGTTTTGCCAGGAATTTTATCAAAGTATATAAAATAAATATCCTGCCATGTCCTCTAGGGTTTACACTGAACAAATTGTTAAAAATCTGTCAGTGTGATCCAATTTTAAAGCCGACAGTAATTTCAACTGACAGTTGCAACATCGACACTCAAACAATTCTACGATCAGCCAGCAGCTGGATAACAGGAAGAACAAATACTGTCACACTTATCAGGTCTCCTCAAATTGTCCATTTGACTACTGTCTACCTCACTCATAACACCTCAACCTCTCCAATCCTGACTCTCAGTGACAGTTTAGCAGATCAGGTGTGTTGTGTGGAAGATGTAAAGAAGGCCTCAGTACTGTGTTTGGTACCTCACTATGTAAACAATGCTCAAATTACTGTCTGTCTCTATTCATCCCTTTTAATCTTTCAGGAATTGTTTTAATCATCTTTCTATTCATTTCTAATTTTACTGTTGCTGATGTAAGCATAATTTTCTATGCTAATGTTGTCGGTATAAACGGTGCTGTATTTTTTCCAAATTTCAAGCAAACAAAATATGTATATTCAATTATTTCTTTTTTAAACCTTGATTCAGGCATTGAAGTTTGCTTTTACAATGGTATGGATGACTATGCTAAAATGTGGCTGCAATTAATATTTCCCATTTACCTCTTTTTCATTGCTACATTACTCATCATAACAAGTCAGTACTCTACTAAAATACAGAGGCTCACTGCACACAGAGCACTATCAGTTCTTGCAATACTCTTCCTATTATCTTATACTAAGGTATTACGTACTGTATCCAGTGTCTTGTTCTCTTACTCCACAATAACTAACCTTCCTAACAAGAGCACTACACTGGTGTGGTCTGTAGATACAGTAGTTAGATTAAAATTCATTGTTCTGTTCATTGTGTGCCTTGTTCTATTTCTGATACTATTACTATTCAATACACTCTTAATATTTACAAGGACACTATCACATTTTCAGAGTATAAATCATTTTAAGCCTCTACTTGATGTTTACCAAGGTCCATATAAGGACAAATTCTATTATTGGACTGGTTTACAACTATTATTAAGAGCAGTATTTTATGGAACGTCAGCTCTTGACAGGAACACTAATATGATGATAGGTATTGTTATACTTGGAGTAATGGAATGTGTGCATGGACCATATTTTCCGTTTAGAAGCAAAATGAATAATCAACAAGAGCTAATGCTACTTCTGAACATTCAAGCTCTTTTTGCAGTTTCAATTTACACAACTTCTAACTCAATTGTAGTCAACATGGTATTGCTATGCTACAGTTTGTGGTATTTACACTTTACCAAAGAGCCTTATATGGAAATGCTATAACACTAGTATGCAAACTTTTGTTTACATGGTTTAAATTTTTCAGTTTTGCCGACACACGTAAACTTGATGAATCTCACCAAGCCTTAGAACTGTATAATACAATACCTGATGTTGCGTATAACTACAAAGAGTTCCAAGAACCATTAATTGGATAGGACAAATGATATGTACATAACTATATTACAATTCACAGCAGATTTTTCTTCCAAAGTTTCTACACTATAGCTTATTAAATTAATGTTTAGTCCACCTTAGTTGTTACACTACAGTATTTTAATTATATGCTACACTGATATCAATATGATAATAAGTTGTTGGGTTGTATAAAAGGATATTTATTTGTCGCTACAGTACATGTAATAAAGAGGGGATTATTATTTTTGCAAATTACCCTCATTAATAAGCTTCATTATGATCCCTAATTCCCTATTGCATAGAATTAATGCTCTTAAAATGTGCAAATGAACAATCTCATCATGTTTTATGAGCAACACGCCATAGGCATGATCCTATAATAACCTTTTCAATAGAATGCACTTGGGAAATACTGCATTCATTGATTGTTCTATTAGAGCATTTGATTGTCTTTTAGAAATTTTCTTTTCTTATTTGTATGTGGTGATTGCAGGAAGTTTTGCTCTAACTATTGCATTCATTACAGCCAATATAACACATTCAACATTGCAGATACATAATTCATAAAAGTCTATATAATTATCACAATTTCTTGTTACTTGGATAATTATAGTGTAAAGCTGGTTTGTCACGGAAAAATCAGTCCAGGTAAAATTGGTCCAGCCGGACTGATTTTGGATACCAAAACTGTCTCTGCCATATTGAATTTGGCTGACCAAGTTTAGTTCAGCTGGGCCATATTTGGCATCCAAAATTGGTCTGGCCTGATCAAAAGTGTTCCAGGCAAGTGCGAATTCTATGAGATGGTCATATTAAAGTTATTAGTAGCTAGTTTGAGTTCATTTCTGATTTGAGCATGCAATTCCAAAGAACATCACGTCTACCCAGTATCTTCTGAGAAGAAACTAGACTGAATGGATGTGAATAGTTATATATATACACTACTAGTGTTTGGCGAAGCCAATAATCCCAGCCATTCTCATACACAATACCAATAAATGGAATGACAGCATGCAGCGGTTTGTTCCCTACATGTTCTTATATGTTGATGATAAGAGTTTGCTTTTTTGACCATCACAACAATGTAACTCAATTACCAGTTTTTCACTCAGATTTTCAAAACTTGATGAGGGCGGGCAGTTACTATTTGTGACCAAATTTTGGAAAATCACCCACATTGTTGCACATGAAATTTTATGTTTAGGGTGATGCTGTTTAGTGCAGGGTCCAGTTTTAAAATATTTCAAAAACTTTTTTGTAATTCAAGGAATTGAAATCTTTATAAGTGGACTTACACCAATAAGTTTATTACTTAATCATTAAATACTTTACGTGTCAAACGCACCCATACGGGTGACTTTCCAAAATTTAGTCACATTTTCCAATCCTGCATGGCTTTAAAGCACATACACAGATCAGTATACAGCTACACCTGTACTCATTAGCTGTCTAAATGTAATATAAAAGTAACATCAGTAATTTGGTTGCCTGGATGAGATTGTAATGAGGTCTCAACAGTCAACACACACACACACACACACACACACACACACACACACACACACACACACACACACACACACACACACACACACACACACACACACACACACACACACACACACACACACACACACACACACACGCACACACGCACACACACACACACACACACACGCACGCACACACACACACACGCACACACACACACACACACACACAGAATGGCTAGCAAACACAGAAAAAGCAAAATTAATAAGTCTACTACTCCTACAATTACACTACCACTACTAACTAAGGGCAAAGGGATTTGTATGCATTAATTTTATGAGATAGTATAATCAATTTCTGTTGAACGCTAGCTACCTAGCTATACAGTGGAACCTCTCTATTATGGACATTTTGGGACCCTTATTGATTTTTTATTACAGACATGGTGGCTACTTTTTGCTGTAATATAGAGGTTTTCCTCTTTCAGAGGTAAAAATGTATTAACCAGATCTGTTGGGACAAAAATCCTTATTATGGAGGTTTGTTCAGTCTATTGTGTCCTTAATTCGGGGAGTTTAATTTGTTATAAGAAAGATTCCACTGTATGTGCAGGCATGGGACAGTTAGCTTGTTGCATCGGAATATTAAATCACAACAGTTACAACAAATCATGCATGACACATAAAACAGCGTTAGAGTTTTTAAGTTCAAGGGTTCTGAAATTGTCACGTGACTATTAGCGTGCGCCCTAAAGCTATAACACTGCTTTCTGTAGGCATTTTCAGAAATCTATTAACTATATAGCTACAAACTGGATGGCGCCTGGTTTTTAGAAGTAGCACAGCATCAACTTGTTCGTCACAGCATAGATATTCTAGACTACCCATCTATGGTCACAGCATAGGTCACAGTACACGTCTCGGTACACGTTTTGTCACACTGAGGTTCTGTCAAAGTTTTTCAATTAACATTCCTGTTTCGACCGGCTTTGGTTCAGTAGCCAGTACTAGCCACTTTGCAGTTTCGCGTCAGTGTCGAGATCGTGTGACAATCGATAGAAACTGTTCAGTGTGTTGAGGACTAAGGGTACCCGGTGAGTGGTGATTGTAAATTTTCTGTTGTGTCTTCAGTAATTCCCCGGTTCCCCCCACTGGCGCGACCTTTCCCTCTCGATTCCTCGTATTGTTTTGTATAAAGAGATCGAAAGGGTAGGATGGCATGCTGCGCGACAGGTTGTCTCTATCAAGCTCATTAACTTTTAGCTCCAGATCAGTCACGCCAACACCACCTACGTACACCAGATTTCAAGTGATTTGTCGTCATGCCTTATAGGGGATTAGTAGCATGACGTTGTGACCTACAAACTATAGATCAGAACCATCATTATTGATGTAAAAGGTATGAACAGTACACTCGTTTATTTAATATACTATATAAGTACGTTGGCATAGACACACTACTGATAGCCACAGGGTGGGGCCCTGGCAAGCAAGGGGTATGTGACCTCTACAAATCATGTACGCCCTTCAGTTCCAAATCACAAATCTCCAGCGAACGCCCACGCAAGTAATTAATGCTGCTTGAAAACTAGTCTCGAAAACATATTTATAAACAATACAAGCTTACAGTGATACAATACTAGTTCTTAATCAAGAACTGATGTCCTTCAGAACCCAGTAATAGCCTTAGAAATCACACTATGGCAATAACGCGTAACGTTTCAAATCACAAATCCAATTTCAAATCACAAATCAAGTTTCAAATCACGTACAAATTTGCGAAGGTGTCGCACCCCTTGCTGGCAAGACTTAATACAGCTCACAAACTCTATATTGCTAGCAGACACCTTGCCATCTCTAAAGGAACAAAACTTTGCCAAGAGAAGCTGGACACTTTCTCAGTACAGTGTTAATTTGAAAATGGTGCTACTCTGGAAGCCGAATCAAAGTTGTGAAACCGGCTTCTGTTGGGATTTCATCCAGGCCAGCTCTCATCTGTAATACGAGCTTCCCTGCCTACTCCATTAAATTACGTTGCTGGCACATACAAACAGGAGTGACCTGTTCTCTTTCTCAGTTGCCTCATCCTACCTCACATCATGTGTTAAATGGTTGTCCTGTAGCTTTGTAACAAGGCAGATATCGTACTGTATAGTAGGGACCACAAAGGAGTAGGCGTGGCCCACAAAACAACACCCAAAACCAGCCTCAATATTCCCCTGACGACAATGAGGCAGTATTGGGTAGGTAAAACTAAGCCCAAACAAGTCAACCAGAAACGCTTTCAACAAGTTGCTACGAAATTTAAATATATATATATATATATTTAACGGAATTGATTGAGTAACTGACTGATGCCTCAGACAAGTGTAACTCAATAGCGGCTGAGGCTACGGGCTTAATTTTTCACTGTTCGACATTGTTTTGGCCCGAGATGTGCCTTTTGGCATACCACAGTATATACAATGCATTCTTCATGGACTTACCAGTGTCCTCCTTTGTGTCCCATTCATCTTTGCTGACAGTGAAAAGTGTCGATTTTGCGGTAGCACATGATGGCTTCCCTTTGTAACAGAAATTGTCCATATTTTTCATAGTGGATATTTTAATTGCAGAGGTGCTTTTCGAGCAGTTCTTGATTCGTACTACTGTGTAACAGGTTGAACATAGCTGATGATGAAGCATAATGGCTACTTTACTTTTCAGATGTAACTGGGGCACGCGGCACAATATTTTTGGGTATGTGTGCTATTCGAACAGTTCGAAATGCTGTGTAACGGGTTGAACATAGCTGACAACAAAGCATAGTGGATACTTCACTTAATTGATATACAGTACCACTCAAATGCAATGTTGTCTCTCGAGAGTGCGAGCAATTAAAAAGCTTACTAATTAAAGGGCATGGCACCTGTTTCACTCACAAGTATTCATCCGTTTTGTATAGGATGAATACTCGTAAGCAAAATTGGTGCCATGCCCCTTTAATTAGTGAACTTTAAAATCACTTGCACTCTCTCGATACAACGTTGCGTTTGAGCAGTACCATAGCTGGGTTGTGCGAAGCCATTTCTTTCGCATTATGTGTGGGTTCAATAGTCATAATAATTATTACAAAAAAAAGTTAACAAACAAGTACACAAAAAAATTTGGAATTTTCAACTAGAGTAGGGACCATAGCACATCAATAAAAAGTACTGAAACAAGCTGGAGTAGTACACGATAATAAATCACAGTAAAACAACAAGAAGTGTTATATCCCTACTGTGCAATTCTGTTATGACATCTTGAGCACAGTAGGGATATAACATTTCTTATTGTTTTACTGTGATTTAATATTGTGCACTACAACTTATTTCTGTACTTTTTATCGATATGCTATATAGTCCCTACTCTAGTTGAAAATTCTATATTTTTGTGTACTTGTACTTATCGTCATGATGCTGTGTTATTATGCCTGATGGCTGAACTGCAAGCTTGTCTAGGCAATGTCAAAATATTTGCTGATTTGGATGGCAAACGTGCATCAGTCCTTCCACAATTCTACCTGCTTTACTAGTATGCCCTTACCCGCCTGATATAGTTGTGTATAATGAAAAACTGAAAACCATGTCATTAACCTGCCCATTAAATTATCATGCTAACCAACAAGTATCAACAAATACCTGCTGAGCTTGATCGCTTGTGCTTCATGAGTCAGTACTAAATAGAGCAGCAGCAATTGCTATCACTGTGTCCCAGCAAATATTCTTTGCTCAAAGCAACCTGCAGACTTGGACTAATTAATTTATTTTAATTGTGTGTTTTTTTTTATCCATCCTTGCCATGCCTACTTTGACTTTGATTTTTGTGGTTTCATGTGACCAAGGAATTGTACATATTATTTAACACTTCATCTAATTTGATGGTTTCAAAAAAGAAATAAATACATTTGTAACATGTCCAGCTTAGCTAGGCAATCCAATAGATCTCAGTCTGGGGAGGCTCTTATAAACAGGAGACAGCAACACAAGCAGCCTGGGATCTTTATAGTTTTCTTTGTCACTTGGTCAATGGAATTAAGATCAACAGTTAACCCAGAAAGCTGAAGGTCATGTTGTAAAGAGTCGTATCAATCTTCCTTCCGAGCTCTAGCAGCCAGTAGATGTTACTGGGTATTAGTGGGGATATAGTCAGTTCAAACAAACAGACGGAATTATTAGAAACCAACACCAAGTCGGGCCTACTAAAGGTAAAGGAAAGGGGATGGTGCTAGGAGGGCTGGTACTAGCAATATAGCCTAGAAGGTCAGCGTAAATGTTGCCCATGAACAAGAATCTATAAGACTGCATCATGTCTCCAGGTGTATTATACGTACAGTGTACCTGAAGAGCAACAGGGTATCCAGTCAAGATATGGTTGTTGTGGGTTGGGGAGCTTAAAAAATACAGTTAGTAATGATATTTTATCCAGCCAGGTTCATAGGAGTTGGTAGAGTGTCTCAACTAGCACATATAGTAGGGCAATCGCAGTACAATAAAAAATCTACTGTAGTGTACATACTATGTTATATGTGTATCATGCTGTAGTATTTTGATGTACTTGACATGCACATATATATTATAATTATATCATATCCTCAATATGAGGTTTGTGCATAATTAATTATACAACCAAGTACTAAAACTGATAAGTTGAGATTACATCATAAACAAATTAATAATTGTGACCGGGCCTGCTAAAACAGGGTATGTGGACACAAACTACACCCTGTCACACTACAGGTCATAGCTCAGTACTGGAACAGACTATTTGCATTCTGTAACTTGCATCATAAAGCCAATTAAATGCTCACCAAGGGCTAAACATTTCGTTGCCATAGCATAAAGGTGTAAAACGTTATGAGTCAAGGAATATGACAAAGTAGGCAAAAGTCATGTGCCCACATGGCATGTTTTTACAGGCTCAGTCACAATTATTAATCAATGCTTGACAAAATTACAAGGCCTAGCTCTATGTACTAACCAGGATTAATCAATGTTGACCGAAGATGCAAGCATATAATAATATTACTACGCTTCTTCCTACTGGTGACTGAAATGTTATGACCATTTTTATTTAATGCTGATCAAAACATGTGACGTGAATCCCTGACGTACTTTCTCCACGATTTACTCATTGATCAGAGACAACGAATCTTGGACTGGAAAGCAAATGTACATCTAGTTAGTGTTAATTAGTTACACGTATTCTACCACAGCTGGTTGATTACAGGCTACCATTAAAATTAATGTCACTAATACCAGGTTTTGCCAGCTCATTAGCCTGTTGGGGAGCCGGAGGGTACTTGCAAGATAATGTACAGTAAGAAGCAAGTCTCTTATGACAACTGTATCGAGATACTCTAATAGAGCAGTCACTTAGCTAGCTGTAGTAAAGCATACACTTTTAATCACCCACACGGTTCCATCTTTGGTTAGCTACCCTATAGTTCAAGAAGTTAGCAAGAAATTAGACTTGTATTGCAGACATACCCAGATTGATAGATACACACTCTGATAAAGCAGTGACGTACCCTAATATAGCAGTCAGTTTCAAGCCCTTAATTTTGTTGTAGCCTACAGTTAACAATACCAGCTACGCTGGTGTAATGCAATTGTATAATACTACTGTTTACATTGCACCACTGGGAGTAGCTACTGTTGTGTGCTAGCTACACACCATATATGCATTGCCCTTTTGTTAGGTTATCCTGTTGGTACATGTACTCGGTTGTATGACCTGGTCATGGATAAATAATAATATAAGTATGTATATTGATCTGTATAGCTGCTACACTGGAACACTGGAATGGCTTTCAGGCATCTCTATTACGTAAGTGATGGTAGTTTGTGGTATACAGTAGATGATTGTGTCATGGGTTATAGGATTTTGATAGAAAATTGGAACAAGCTATACGAGACGATGATGTTCAGGCTGTCAAAGGTTTAATGGAGGAAAGAAAACTTGATGTCAACTATATTATAGAAGTGAGTTACTTTAACTTGTATACTCTATAATTAGTGATTGTAAATATTGGTATGTACATGTATAGATCCCTGAAGTACATACGTATTTATGTTTATAAAAAAATCTTGTCATTATAACTTGAGAAGCTGTTATTATGCAGGTCAGTAGGTTATCTTGGTCAGTGATGCTGACCGAGTTTCAACCTATATACTTACGTATGTTCCTATTATAAGAGTGATTAACAGTCAATAGAACTAAGTAGATACATTTTTATAACACTCATATACAAAGTCCTAATATTTTGCATAGGCAGCAGAAGAGAGTGTGGGGGGAGGGGGTGGAACCTCTTCCATTACTCACTATCCTTTTACATATAGTAGTCATAGCCAATAAAACACTTGTGATCATGCTCTACAGGTTTTTCGCTTTACCATCCACTTACGTATATATGTATAAAAGCCATGGCCCGAAGGTGGCCATAATAGACAGGTCCCACCATATATGTTAACTATACAGTGCACATGTTCATGTTACCTTACGTATTATTTGCTTTACATATTATTTGCTTGTTCATTTCATGTTGATTTTGCCCATTCTAATGGACACATAGAGGGTAAGTTTTGTTTGTAGTATCACTCATGCCATCCAAATAACATGACTTACTGTATTACATACTACATATTATCCACCTATTGATATTATCCCCTACTACGCCCTTCCTGGGATCATTAGGGGATGTTGGCTAATATGATCTATTAAAGCCATTGACAGTAGACTCAAGCAATAGCCCGGGCCTCTATTTGAGACCAGGGGTTTATTTTCCAAGGATGCTGGAAACTCCCTGGCTTCTAATTGAGACAGGTGTTAAATTGAATGCGGCTTTTATACAAGGAAGTACAGTGAGAGCACAAACCTCTCCTGTGTGTTGTGTTTAGATTTTTAGTCAAATAATTACAGACATCTGTTTTTCACTGTTTGTGCATCAAAATGTCAATACTGTTGCTGACAACAATTTTTTAGGTTGTTATGCAGGTTTCAGATACATGTTTTTAGCACTTAGTTGTGTATGGAATACAGTTTCACTACCAGCTAAGTTTCACACAGTAATTGAAGACTAGTGATAAAGTTTTAGGCTGGTGCTGACTCTTTAGTGCTAGAAAATCCAGCACAAAAATCTTACTGTACATTTTAAGTTTCTTGTGTTTACCAGTTTAGCTATAATTTCATTTTAAAGTAGCTTGAAGGAGCATATATACACTTTAAATATCTTGTATGCATACCTTGACCATGTTGTATTTCTTTATTTTTTACATGTTTATCAAAACTCTTGGACATGTATACAGGATGTAAGTTTGTATGCAGTAAATGTTATCATACTGTACAGCAAATATGTACGTACTGTGTGTATAAGGGAACATTTGAGGTTAATTGTTTCCTACCATTAAATATCACCCAACTAATCTCTCCTTCCTTTTTAATAGTGAAAAGTAAACGTTTAATATACCACTGGATTCGCCTTTTCATGCAGAGTAAGAATATGTGTTTATTAATCTCCATTAATGTACAGGCTCAGATATGGTTATTGTCATACTTATCTTTGTGTGTCTTTCTGTACCACAAAGCAAACTAAAGTTGTGTGTGTTTGTTTACATTGTGGTAAAACGTAACTTTATAATTGCTGTTTCTAATCTTAAACAGCCAGTTTGCTTAGCAAACATAAGTGGGCCAAAAACTGTACTTTGATGAATGCCCCAGTCCATGGTGAACACAATGACACAAGTCCCAGTTGTGTAGCATGTTACACTTAATTGTGACATGAGTACCTGTAGTTTAGTCATTGTAATTGTTTTGCTCTTCCTGCTGTCTATTGCTATGTTTCCAAAAGTGCAGATAAGGCTGAAATTTTAACAGATCATTGGATTTTTGGTCTAGACAACAAAGAAGTTATAAAATGAAGTTTGAGAAAAATGCATATAATATTATAGATTTGAGTATAAGAAACATATCAGAGTAGAATTGAAAGTTGAGTCTTTGATCTGGTCAGCCTTCATGAGGACAACTACTTAAGTAGCTCTGTCATTTAAAAACATTCACAATCTCATCGCAGAGCTTTTGTATGTATCTCATTGTAAAGAGTTAAGCTACTGGTATGAAGCTAAAATATAGGCTTAACACAATCTTTTATTTTATACTGACTGTTTGTACGTACATGTGGCTTGCTTATATCTAATGTTTTTGTACATACTGCATAAAATTAATGTATTGTGCTCATAAACATGCTAGAATGTTATTTATATTTTGTATTTTTTCTTTCATGTTGATTTCGTTAATTCCAACAAACTCATAGGTGGTGAGTTACCATAATTCCTATCTTACTTGTCTGCATGAGTACCTCAGTATACATAGTGGCTTCAACATTCATATTTGTATGTATATGTGCTACCACATAAAGTGACTATATATGTGTCCCCAGCTGCTGCTGTGGGTGCACCATCTGGATTCCTAAAATTGTTTTTCATAAAGTTTGTGTGTGCGTGCGTGCGTGCGTACGTTATTTTTATTTATTTATACTAAACAGTTTGCAAATCTCCAAAATTGAGTATTTATGCACAGATACAAACAATTACACAAAAGTTATACAGTAGCTGGGTTATTGCAAACATAGTTCAATATTTTCTTCTTAAAATCTTCTACATTCATTGCTTCAATAACTATAGCTGGTAAACTGTTCCACATTTTAACAACATAATTTGAACAACATAATTTGAACAACATCTGTTCACAGTGTTAGAATTGTGTGGAGTATTCAGTCACACGATCTCACGTTTCATGATCGTTATCTTCAAATTTATGAATTTAGGTATTTATGTATATGGTCGACCACGTTCAGATATCTTTACTAGACTGATCATGTTTTCTTATGACTAACATTGAAATGGGATATGTAATTCTACATTATTTTCATCTACTCTTATTTAACCTTCGAATGAATAGAAAACCTTGTAAGTTTTAAATGAGAAATTAATATTGGTATCCCTGATGCTACTGGACAACTAAATATTCACACAATGTCTTGTTCTTAGACTCCTTTTCAGCAATGTCCAAGTTATTAATGTAACTACCAGTATGACATTTCACAATGGTTATAGCATTCCATTGTGGGCCATAATTACTGAAAATTGTGTCGTACTGACAGAATGCTACTTATCTGTACATGCAGGCATACGTAGATACAAAATAAAGACATGTAACCTGATACAGTATGCTAAACTACAATACTACGTACTGTATGTATGTATGTATGTACTCACATTATTCTGTACAGCACCATTTATAGTGTGTTCGTGTTGAGCTGAATCCTCAAAAACATTTAATAACTCTTGGATGCAATTACACACGATCTTGAAATTTGGCTCATTTGCAGTACTGCTTGATCCGCTAAAAATATTTCAAAATCTTGTTGTTCAAATGTTTGACATAATATTTACGGCCAATCAAAATTTTCACAATACATTTCCTATGGAGAAGCCACATAAGTACAGTGTCCATTAGAGCCCTTTCCCGAACTTGTAATGGAGCCAAAGCGTACGTGTCTGTTGTTGACACCTTTGCTGTTACCAATATTCATCTGGTTGGCAGAACTGTTAACTCTGTTGAGAAAAAACCCACTTTTAATTTTTAGCTGTTTTTCAGGGTTCAGCTCAACGTGAACATACTATAGGTACTACATGTACGTATATACATTTTTTTTTAATTTCATGTTGGCTGCACTGAATCTGACTGCTGACTGCTGTATAGTATGTAAGTTGCATATGTGTATGTTTCATGACATGTGTATAGTATGTATATTACATGTTGATATTGTGATGAATTGTTCCATGATAGCTATCATCATACAGTACGGTAGTACTGTGTATTAGGGATTATAGTGTTTTGGGTTTTCTTGCCCTTTAAAATCACCCAAAAACAACCTCAGTTTTCCTTCAAAACAGCTTGGCAAGCATGACCAATCCCAAACATGCCTTCAGGATGACCCCAGATCTTTTCCATAAGTTTCTATGAAATTTTAAAAGTTTCCTATTTTCTACTACAGTGCCTTCTGCCAACCATAACTTGATGATGGATAAGGCTATGGGCCTGATTTTTGTTTTCTGTTCAATGTCACTTTGTCTTGAGACATGCCTTTTTGCCAACCGCAGTATCGTATAGCAAAAAACTTTGGTGGTAAACAACTTTGGCGAATTTTACGAATAGTGTTCAATTCGCTAAAGTTTTTTTTCGTCAATTATTTTAGATGATCACACGAGGACATGAGTAACTAGAACTTGAGATGAAGGTCAGCACGCAATAAAGATCAAGCTGACTTTGGAGATCTTGATCTTCCTAGGAATGTTTTCCACAGTTGTAAGCACTCCTTGGGATAGCATTTCCAACCGGCTTCCCGTGCGCACGTCAGTTAGTTCATCGTTTCGTGATGGGGGATGATGGATTTAGCCAAATACTTTGATATACATGATAACCTCTGCTACGGAGTTCACTGAAAAAGTAAATACGGTTGCTCTCGGCATCGCAGGAGAATCACGCCTTTGCTAGCATGTTGTTAGATCAGTAGCTACAAAAGTACTGCTCCTCGGTACTGCTACAACAATGCTAGCTACCTATACACTTACTACACTACTTACATGTAACTGATGAGTTGACACCTTGTTGTTTATCCTTACATATCGCAAGACGTACCATACAATAAAAACTTTGGCGGTAAAAACTTTTGCAAATATTATATCAATCGCCAAAGTTTTTTTGCCAATTTTATCAACAGAGAGATTTCGTCACACTTTTTTACCACCAAAGTTTTTTACTATACAGTATGTACATTAACAATACATGCATCATGGACTTTTGTCCTCCTTTGTGTTGCAGTTCTTTTTCTTGACAGCACAAGATGTCAATTCACCACACTAGCAGTGTGTTATGCCTTCCCTGTGGCTGTGTGGTAGCTATTGCACTTATTGCCTGTATTTTCCGTGGTCATTGCAGAGACACTTCTTGTAGCTGCTCTTCACTCCTATCACCGCAGAACATAGCTGAAGGCAAAGATTAATGACCACTGCTGTACATTTCAATAATTGATTGTTGGGGTGCACATTCAGATGCACAATTAATTTTATGGCATGCCTGGTGCCATTCTATATTTTGATCCAGTACATATGTGCAGGTTCACTAGTCGTAACTATGTTATTAAAAAGGTAACACTTCAACCCGCCCCCCTCTACAGACTAAATTATCACACCGATCTAATTATCATCACAATTAATGATAATTCAATCTCTAACATTCTTCTGTTCCCCAAGTATTTATAATTGTTAGAATATTTTAGGTTTCGGTCATGACAGTATAGAGCCAAAAAATACTTCACAACATGAGTGCTAATTTGTTTAGTAACAAATATCTAGCCACATGGAGCTGTGTATTTGTTTAATTTTGTTTTTTGTGGCCACTGTACTAATTTTTTTTTATGCTACAAAGCTTTTTCATGCTGCATGTTATTAATCCTAATTAATAACATGGGAACCATTTATTTAATTAAACTACTGACAGTTATGTTCCCACCTAGTGGCCTAGCACAGAATCTACTGTCCATGAAAAAGTGTTTAAGTATGTTTTATTATCTAAGCCAAATAATTAGCAAAAATCACTATTGTAAGGCAATACAGTGGGACCTCCATTATCCTAACACCTGTGTAGCATAGATAAGTGAATTTGTTTGGATAAATAAAGCCCATTCATTCATATACAAAGCTGTGTTCAACTACTCTAATAGAACATGCACTTACTCTAATAGAACGTTCACCTAATGATGAACTACTCTAATAGATCAGTCACTTATACTGTTCAGATAATCATATTCAAGATTCGGATAATTGAGGTCCTGCTGTATTTTATTTGTTTCTCATAAAGTGAATTATATCTTTTGTGTATGTATTTTGTGTTGTTGGATTGGATCAATCAATGGATGGATATAACAGGAAGTAAGTGTGTTATTATAATAACTTTTGTATTGTATTGTGTTTCAAACACTGTTAGACATTTTAACTATATTCTTCTTCAGTTGTGTTGTACTCTTTAACAATAAAGCACATTCAAGTCAATGTACAGTTACATGTATCCTGTACATACAACACTTACGTAACTGCTAAACTTAAGTTAGGAGAAGAAAATTTTCACAGAACATGTCCTGACAAGTTTATGGTGTGAGCATTGCTCACCAGATAGAGTATCATCTGATGTTCCTATTTTATAATTTGCTTTACGCTGGTTTTCCAGCAACAAAATTGCAATATTAATTATCTGATCATGTTATATAGGGTTATACTGGACTACACTATGCAGTGGATAGCAACAGCATCAATTGTGTCAGGTTATACTTGCAGTTAGGAGCTGATACCACTTTGAAAGACTATGTGAGTATAAAAAGCACTACACCAGTTTGTGTATAGTCTTTAAAATTTTGTGTATTGCTTTTATATTACATAGATGGTTTTATTACAATAGGAATATGGTCATGCAGGATTGACTGCACTGGAAAATGCAGCTTATGGTGGTCGTACAGACATAGTGTGTTGTATGGTTAAAGAATTCAATGTAGATTACTCCTATGTTAAAGAGGTATGTTGAACTAATCTAATCAAAAACAGCCAAGCTGTTAAAAAAAAGGAGTGCGGCCCTTGAAAAGGCTATAGTGAAAAAAGATGTGAAATCCAAGGTGGCGGCCAAGAAATGGCTGTGATGGTAGGTTAATGGTAAAAATTTTAATAACGACAATTCAGGTGAATTCAATTCAGGTGAATTTTGTGCCAAGACCAAATTCACCTGAATTGTCATTATTAAAATTTTTACCATTAACCTACCATCACAGCCATTTCTTGGCTGCCACCTTGGATTTCACATCTTTTTTCACTATAGCCTTTTCAAGGGCCGCACTCCTTTTTTTACAGCTTGGCTGTTTCTGATTAGATTTCACTTCTTTTTGTATTTGTATACCCCAAAGCCAGCCTATGGCCAGCTTTGGGGCTTTTTAACCTACATTTTTTTCTCTACCACAGGAAAAAGAAAAAGATGAAGCAGATTTTATAAATACTTTAACTCATTCTGATTTTATCAGTAAATGTACATATAATGCATGTATTTATTACAGGTCAATTAATCCCCACAGGATAATTTGCAGCTGATCTCTCTACTGGGTGACTTGAAATGTAGCTGAACTCTCTACAGGGTGATCAGCTTGTATGTAGATGAACTCTTTACAGGATTCCCTCTACAGGGTGACTTGACTCTAGCTGAACTCTCTGCAGGGTTATCTGTTTGTAGTTGAATTCTCTACAGGGTGATTTGTTTGCAGCTGAACTCTCTACAAGGTAACTTCTTCTAGCTGATCTGTCTACAGGGTGGCATGTTTCTAGCTGGTCTCTCTACAGGTGATTTGTTTGTAGCTGAACTTTCTACAAGGTGATACTTCTAGCTAATCTCTCTACAGGATGACTTGTTTCTAACTGAACTCTCAACAGGGTGATCTGTTCATAGCTGAACTTTCTACTGGGTGATTTATTTGCAGCTTAACTCTCTACATGGTTGATTCTTGGTAGCTGAACTCTCTACAAGGTAACTTCTTCTAGCTGATCTTTTTACAGGGCATGTTTGTTTGTAGCTGAGTTCTTTACAGGGTGATTTGTTTGCAGCTGAACTCTCTACATGATGGTTTCTTTGTAGCTGAACTCTTTACAAGGTGACTTCTTCTAGCTGATACAGGGTGACTTGTTTCTAGATGAACTCTCTACAGGCTGACTTGCATGTAGCTGAATTGTCTATCAGATTAACTGTTTGTAGCTGAATTCCGTACAGAATATCCTGCAATGTAATATAATTCTGTAATAGAGTAAGTTATAAACGTAGCCGAATGCTCTATTAGGGTGACTGTTCTATTAGAGTATCTCGATCTCGCATTTGCTACACGTAGTTGCCTTTCGAATCATAACTCAGTGGTTTGTAATCCGATTCTTCTGTACTACTGCAAGAACTTTCTATAATGACTATTCCAGCTACATACTGATTTTCAGCTCATTGCTCTAAGCGGTTTGCCTGATGGACACGAAAACTAATAGTATTTTTATTCATAAAAATCGATCGCGTAATTTTGACACAGGTTGGGTTTTGTGTCATATCTCCGTGGTCTTTATCCCGATTCCTTTCAAACCACAAAAAGGCACTCCTACGATGGTTGCTCCATCTACATAGCAGTTTTCAACTGATTCCTCAAAGGGGTTTACCCTGTAGGCGTGACAGACCTTCGACCTTATGTTACGCAAATAATCGGTCATAACTCCGTGAATGTTCATCGGATTCCTACCAAAGTTGGTACAGAGATCCGCCTTAATGAGCCCTTTAAGTGTGCTAAATTTCAGCCCAATCCGAGCACGCATTCGTGTTTTATGGCGGATTTTGTGAAGTGTGCGAAATGAAGAAGTAGAAGAAAAAAAACGAAGAAATTAAAACGAAATGTTGTTCGCTCGTATCTCGGAAATGGCTTGAGCGATTTTCTTCGAATATGGTGTGTAGATTCCCCTTGCTGGCCGGCACCTCTCTAGCAAATTTGGTTCCAATCGGATAAGGGATCACAGAGCTACATAGGTGCAAAAATTGCGTTTCTTTCTTCCTGTTAATATACTCACGAGTGGCACGCCAGCTTCTTGGGCCGTGTGTCTTGATTACAAGTACTTCATATTTTTTTGTGACCATCCCACATAGGTTACACCAATGTACATACTTTTCCAATAAAATGTACTATAATATGTATGTGAAGCACTATATATTTGCTACAACACAAGCTAATGTTGTATAATTCTAAAATCTGTCACGAATTGAAGCTAATAATATCCCTTGTAAATACCTACAGTAGTACATGCTCTATGCAGAGTTCATTTCTCAGCTTTTAGCTATATGCACATAAGCACTTTGCTCAAGTGGGTTTGGAAAGACAAGCTAATATACATGCATATAAACACATGCATTTTTACTTCAAACAATGTCAGAAAGCTGGACATACAACCAAAACTGTGGGCATACTTTAATCTCTTTATGAATTTGATGAAATCCATCTTGCTTATGAAGAGTTGTTAAAAGCATAATATGGTGTTAATGTAACCCTTAACCCAGATAACTGACCCAAATACGCTTGTCTTGCACAAAGCGCTGTAACTTTCGAAGCATCCATCCTATTGCTACAAACTTCATGTTATTCCTCTTCATTTTGCCATAAAAGTTTCTATCAGGCCATATAAGACTCACTTGAGTAAACCCGAAATTAAAGATGTGGCAAGAATGTTGAAACACGGAGATACAACTCACTGTTGTTCATTGCTTCATAACAAGTAAGCCACTGTAGCTACAGAGTTCATGTAACATTCTCCAAGTAGCCCATATTGGGAAAACACACATTCCCCTAAAGTTCTTTGTGGGTTTAAGGGTTAAAAGTATGCGGTGTTAAAAACACACAGTTAAAAGCATACGGTATTAAAGTTTGCAGAGTCAAAGCATACTCTTATTCTTTTTTTTTATTAAGAGTTTACAGCACAAGTGCTGAAGGTCTGTAGGACATCTTGTCCTGCAGCCTGTTTTAAAGTTGTCGTATACTGTGTTAACTGCATATGCATACAGTATTAAAGCATAGTGTAAAAGCGTACTGTGTTAAGCATTATATATGTGTGTGACTGTGTCTGAAAAAGCTGGTCTTATTGCCTGCATATTTAAGAAATGATGATTTTAAACATTTAGTATGCTGTACATGGCTTGACAACGGTTGAAGCTACATTTACCAAGTTTCATACATTTCACATCAATTACTTACCTTCCAGAACAACCCACTGTACAGTGGAGCTTATCCAGACAGCTCTATTGTCTGGACAGCTCAAATCAATCATATGACTTGTAGTCTATTTACCATAATGAAATTTGCACAAGAAGGGATTTACTGTTTGCCTGTTAGGTGACTTATTCTACTAATAGTAACTACCACTAGGTGTGATAATGTATTTTTACAGCCCAGGGGAGTGACCATGGATGACTTCCCCTACACGGCTGCCACTAAACTGTGTAGCACTAACCAATAGCAATTTGTATGTTATTTAAAGTCAACTACTTTAGTGTAATTGTTAACATTAGTCTGAGATATGGATAGTAGTGTATACCAGACTACCTGGATAAGAAAGGTTCTACTTTACAAGTAGTAACAGCTAAGTTTTCCACCATTTTAGATAATTTTTAACTTGAGGTGAGGCATGAGAATTTGAAGGATTTAATGCACCCACATGCCTTCTAACAAGTGTTTTCCATATACGTGTAAAACATGTGACTGCCTCATTAAAACCTCCATAAGTTGTTTGCAACATTTTCAAACTTATTGCCTCTGTTTTAACGCAGAATGGATTTACGCATAATCGCCACCATATTGGAGCTTGCTTGGTACAGTCAATTACTTTTTATACGTTAATGCAATTTTTAGCCTTGTAAAATGTGTACTTGACTTACTCCATAGCTCAAAGATGGATATTTGATGCTTCCTTGTCTTGTTTGGTGGCCCTACTGTATCACATTTACAGATCGACTAACCATTTAAGAGTTAAAAGATTGAGTAACCACTAAAACCTCTTATTAATGCCCAGCACTGTTATTTATCTGGTTTCACTCAACAACTGAGCCGCACTGCTACACTACTCTATTATGTGTTTAAGAATGTATAGCTACAGATTCTACTATGTACAGTATAGTAATATTTGTTGAGTAGAAAATTCAGAGTGCCAAAACTCAGGCCTACTCAACCTGAACTCTGAGTATTTTTTACCAAGGCAGCTGCCTTGGTTGCCTCAATGGTAGCTACACCATTGATGTCTAGTAATGAAAAGCCAAGCCCGTATCCTTCTCTGTTATTGGGCACCAGTTAGTTATACAGTCAGCAAGAGAATTCCACCAATTTAAGGTTATGTGTAGCAACTTACCGAAAGCATTTCGGGTCACACTAAAGGCTATTTTGGGCTTGACCAATGCCATGAAGGCTGAGTATTATTTATTAGAAAGTGTATTCCTTCATGATCCCCAGTATACTGTACCATCATACTATATATATATGAGAAACTGGATACCTCGGTACATGATCACTGAAATATGCTTTACAAAATCTTACAGAGCATGTGCAACATATGAGCCTCACAACTTTTTGGCTAAAATACAGTTATAAAAAAATACCTTGAAAATCATAACTGCACTACTTAGCAATAATTAAATTCATAGAACATAAACACTGTTTCCTTTCTTTCACTCAACAGCACTTTTATATCGATGCCACCTAATGATGAAGCATTCAGTGTTTCTCCTTATAGCCACTTGGTAACACCTTTTGAACTTTATTTCTTTATTATTGAACTCAAATGGTATTGTTAAATAGTATGGCAGAGGTGCTTTTGGTATCATGTATTATCTTTAATAAATCAACCCCCCACCGCCAAATTTGTAGAGGCTCCAATCTACTGCTTCTAAACTGCTATAACTTACAAACCATGCAAGATAATCCTATAAAACTATATATCAAATTGCTTGCTATGGAATTCAATTATTGAGTTGTTGTTTACACAACAGCAACCACAAAGCCATTATACAACTTTAAAGCACGAAAGTTGACCTACATGAACCCGCACATCAAAATCTATCAACTTATCAGTCTAGTATTGTTTATAATAACATAATAAGCATTGCCAATGTGTTGAAAGTTGAAACAATTATCTCCAAGTCTGGTTTTCAGATGTTGGAGTAAGTGCACATACGCATATATGCACGAGGTTACTGACTCAAGACATAAAAAAGTAGCAGCATGCCATTCTAACCTGTATATGCAATCCCTCTCCTTACTGTTTTTTCTTCATTAGTAGTGCCTTATCACTTTGAAGGATCATTTAGAATGCTTGTTGTCGGCATCCCAAAAGTAGGCGGTTAGATTATCTAACCACGCAGTAGCGCGCAAAACATCATTTAAAGTTGTTACATGTTATGGATGTTTGTAATATTGAAACCGCCACAAGGCGGTGAGAGGATTAACATTGGGCACTGTCAGGGAGCACCTTGTATACATTATTGCAGCCACGTATTGTATCCAAACACTCACACACATACAGTATGTTGTTAATGAGTGCATACTGTAATTTTGTTGTTGTACACATAGAAAAACAAAGAGAAAATTGAGGAGGTGATATCACAAGGTAATCAATAATTCAATTACTATACAATACATTCACTCTGTCCCGAGTTACTTTCTACTCATGCCAATCTGCGTGAGTCAACCCTTCATATTGCTCAACAAGTGGGCTGGGGATTACATGTACTGTATAACAATTCATTATTTATGTAGCTGCTAAAATAAAACTGTAGCTACTGAATTTGTATCAATGATTCAAAGACTATAAGCTGTACAATATTATATGGCTGCTGCATTATAGCCATTACATGCATGGGTGAGCCTCTTTTCCTTTTGTTTATGTCAGTAGAACAAAATAGTTAAGAGTCTGCTGGATCTCACGCTACATTGTACTGCAGTTGTAGAATACTTCGAGTGCAGAAATACTCACTGTGTGGCCAACAGAACCAAATAATTTTTTTGATCAGCCCTCACATTGTATCCTTGCCCTGGCCAACCTATTCCAGCCCACCCTGTCTTGTTGTTCTATGCTAGGTCCAGTTTGGCATTGTTTGATTGATTCACACTGCAATTTATTTTGAGCTAGGACCTGGGTTAGAAGATAATGTGAATGGAGTGTAAATACGTAACTATGTGTATGGATTTAATGTTATACACATGTTATGTGAAGAAGTCAAAGCAGCATACGCCATACATGTATTATCATGCAACAGATTCACCATCAAAATGATGGTATGAGCCTTATCCGAAATTACGTCACAAACATAAAATGGCCGCTCTAGTGTGGGGACATTTGTAAAATTTGTATGGGCGACTGTGGGAAGAAATTTTTTGAATGGAGTTATCTCAGCCAAGAAGGAAGATATCAAACTCTAACTAGCAGGTATGGTACAATAAGTGTGTAAAAACGATTTTGGTTGATTTTCAAAACAACGCTAGATTCCTATTCTTTCAGCTAATTTGTAACCATACCTGCTGGTTAGAGCTCGATATCTTCCGTCTTAACTAAGATATTCTCGTTCAAAAAGTTTCTCCTTATAGTCGCCCATACAAATTTTACGAATGTCCCCACACTACAGCAGCCATTTTTAAGTCTGTGACGTAATTTCGGGTAAGGCTCATTGCTAGGCGTGTTGAATGACTACAATAATACTGTTATGTGAGAGCCAAAAACAGTCAGGCATGATGCTACATTATGGCTGGTTCCGTCATACTTAAGAACAGTGAGTTTTCAAGAAGCTTCATATCAGGTTAACGATGTCTAATACTAGTGTCTTTATTTATCAAGCTTCTGTTACAAGTAGATGTATAGTAGTTATGGTTTGAAAATTAATGTTTTAGAGAAATGCTTAAATAATTAATCAAACGTATTATGTTCAAAGATGTCAAGTGAACCTTTTCTGCTTAAACTCCACTACCTATACTGTACACTGATATGTATGTCTAGGGCATATAATTTACGTATATCAGTTTCGTTACTGTTGTATTAGAGTAGTTGATCACTCTATTAGAGTGGCTGAATCTTATTTCTTCAGTCATGAGTCAGTGATCACTACTACATGTTTTGATATGAACAGCATATTGATAATACAATTTTCAAACATTTTATTAAAACGCATATATATATATATGCATGCCCAAAAAGGTAGTGAACACACTATGCACTATTTCAATTCAGTGGCGGATCTCGGTAGTTTCAACAGAAATCCCCTTTCAGAATTTCACTCCTGGCTGAGTAGGCCACTCTTCTGTTGTAAATAGCTCTTTATACATTTATAGTTTACAGTAAATCTTTTTTATCTCTGAGGCCAACTAGATCAAATGCACAGTAGCTCATCTGCTCACTCGATAATTTTTTTTGGCACTTGTTTCTGTGTGAGTTCAAAATGAGAGAACGAAAGAGAAGAGACCCTGATGAGAACTTAACCATTATCTTTCTTTGATAACAGAGCAAGCATGGATGTCCAAATGGTAGCACAATTGTGTAGCTACATAGCTATACTAATGTTATCTAATACAATGGCTTTATGGAGAAATGTAACACACCTCCCAGAAACCCCCTTCGAAAACTCCTAGATCCGCCACTGCTGTTGTAAACTAGTATGCTCAAAATCATGGCGGCATGGTGCAAGCCTAACCATATCAGGGGTTAATCTAGGGGGGGGCGGGGGGGGGGGGGGCACAGGCCCCCTCTGGGTTAGCTATTGCCCCCCCTAGGTTTATACCTAAAGCCTTGAGAAATGGAAAGGTTTAATTGATCCCAAAGTTGTATAATCCAATGGTCAATATTCAATGGCATCACAGTAAAATTTCACCAAAATTGAGTATATTTACACCTAAATTTTCAAAATTTTCCTGGGGGAGCATGCCCCCAGACCCCCCTAGAATCCGAAGCAACTTACTTCGTCCCCTCTAGGTTAATATTCTGGGTTGAGCCCTGCATATATCATATCACCACAAAAATTCACAATAAAAAAACTATGAATTTGGAAATTTGTTAAACAAACAGATATCCACAACTCTGCATGGCTATCAGTACAAAGGCTATGGCTATCAGTACAAAGGCTATGGCTATCAGTACAAAGGCTATGGCTATCAGTACAAAGGCTATGGCTATCAGTACAAAGGCTATGGCTATCAGTACAAAGGCTATGGCTATCAGTACAAAGGCTATGGCTATCAGTACAAAGGCTATGGCTATCAGTACAAAGGCTATGGCTATCAGTACAAAGGCTATGGCTATCAGTACAAAGGCTATGGCTATCAGTACAAAGGCTATGGCTATCAGTACAAAGGCTATGGCTATCAGTACAAAGGCTATGGCTATCAGTACAAAGGCTATGGCTATCAGTACAAAGGCTATGGCTATCAGTACAAAGGCTGGGCTGAATGATCAGCTTTGATGATAGACCATGAACTCAAAGTGTATCATGTAGCTAACCACCAAGACAGAAACATTGTTCCTTGGACACATGTACAGTTCTCAGTAATAGTCAGTGTTACTCTTAGCCTTTCTTCTCCTTCCATGTTCCTTTAATATTATGTGAAGCTGACAAATATCTGAAATGATTAAACTCTGGATGGAAAACAGTCAGTATTATACACCTTGGCTTTCATTCTCCTCCCATGTTGCAAATGGGCATCTTCAGTTGATAATTGTACTCATGATGTGTATGTGTGTGCGTGAGGGTGTACTTTGTTTTCAGTGAGCACCTTAGCAGGCTATAATAATAGCTATGTGTACCCATGTCTGACAAAATGGATATTGTAATCTGTGCACACATTATACTGTTCTACAAAATAGACACATCCATTTGGTTTGTATCAACATTCCACCCTTGGACCTGCAATCCTCAGATCTCATGTTTACATATCAGATGCAAACCTAGTATATTTGTTGTGCAGTAGACCTTTGCTTATCTGGCCCTCATTATCCGAAATTGGAAATGATTGTTCTATTAGAGTATTTTGAGTGCAAGTGTATGTATTACTAGCAGAGCTCTGTATACAGATGAATAGGCTTCAGCTATCTGAACAATCCACTTATCTGAACACTTTTATCATTGCCTGAGAACAAAGGGGTTCAAATAACTGAGGGTTCACTGTGCTGTATCTATTACATGCATGTGTGTATGTACGTCTGTTGCTTATGTTTGCCATTATCATGTGTGTATCATTTACTCAAGCTAAGGATCAGAAGTAAGCAACAGATCAGAGACAAGAATTGTGTCCAGTTGTTACACATAGACCTTTTTTGCATTATTATGTATGTGTGTATATTTGTTACTATTAATAGCCTGGCTTGTTATAAAATGTACAGCTACAGCTTGAGCTGAGCCACCTAAAAAAGTAAACTGGAAGAGAATTTAATTCTCAATAAAGCAATGTGTATAGATTCTCTGATAGTAATAAATAGTTTGAGTTTGGCCGCCTTTCCTGTATACAGCAATGCTACGAACAAAGGAAAGGTGGCCAAACTCAAAAATAGCTTTTTGCCAACTAGATGATGACAGTAAAGATGCGAAGAGCAGACATATGCAGTTTGGTAAAATTAAGTTTGGGAAAGGGTCATAACAGACTATGTACTTTAATTTTTAGATACCCCATTAGTAAAACATCGATCAGCCATAAAGTGTCAGACATTTTAATGACGATAATTATTTATTTTTAGCATGTCACAGTTACGAAATTTCTATAACTGGTGTAATTCTTTTTAAGGACTCAGTTCAACTGTACTATTGTTGTACTGATCAGTGATACATAATGTTTAATTTGTGAATTGTCGTTATACTATTTATAATAATTACAGATACATACACTAGTCACCTTCATGTATTGGCTTATCTATGTACTCATCCTTGAAAAGTATTGCAAGTAGTTTAGGATCTATTTTTGATAGCCGTCATTTTGTTACAGACAATTTTATTCCATCTATGTGCATTGCTAATATCAGTGCTAAGTACTCCCTGTAGCAAGAAACAGTAGTCAGTCGCTAGTACCACCTGTGCAAATCTGTAAACTTCTTTGTTACTTCAGGGAGTATTGCTGCTACGTTGGTACGTAATCTGGTAATAAAGGATGAAGTGTATGAGAAATAGCTGTTGTATTATTTCAAGTCACTGAAAAGCGTAGCATGTAAAACATCTCTAAAAGCAATAAATGCCAGTTGTTGTATTGTATATAGTATATAGCCTTCCCCACAGACCCATTAGGTTTCATAAATATAGTTTGTGACCAGCTACAGGCATATAAAAACAGGGCATGTGGGCACAAACTATACCCCATTGCATAGCTAGTCGTATCTCAGTAATACAATGAAATATTTGTATTCTGTCACTTGAGCTACCTTAACGTTTAATAAGTGCTGAAAATGAAATGGCCATATGATAACCACAAATAGTTATGAGTCAAGAAAATTCAAAAAGTAGGTAAATTTTGTGTGCTCGCAGGCCTGGCCACAAATTGCACATTGGAAAACAGTTTTCAGCACAACTTGCAATTGCCAAGGATAACATGTACACAAGAGATGCATCAATCTATTATTACCTTGCAGACCACTTCCAGTACTTGTAGTTGCAGCTACTTGCAGAGTTTCCCGCCAAATAATATGGCAGTTGTGGGTTGGGGTTACCAGGTGGTAGTGGGTGCTAGGCAGTGGGGTGGCGAGTGGTCAGGTGGCAGGCCTAGGGTGGTAGCTATATATCCACTGGTGGTGTTAGTTTGATGTGCAATTATTTGATTGGCTTTGTAAAATCTGGTCATTATTATTATTACAGATAATAATATATATTATATAGAAGTGTAAGATTAAAGAGGTATTGCAGGTGAATAGTTACATTACAATAATGTACAATGAACTACAATCCTGCAGAAGTTGCAACTATAACATAAGCTATAGCTAAGTGCGTAACTTGCAAGTTAGCATAATGAAGTATAAGTATAATTGCAACAATAAAAAAACTGATTGTGATTAATAAAAAAGTACCATTAGGGACTGGATTTGACAAGATCAGCTGGCTTCCACACACATTCAATTCTTTGAATTTAACTGCTTGTAACTTGACACTTAGTATGCTATATATAAATATTGTTGCTGGATTTCTGTGAAAGGGGTCTTATAACCTTTCCAATTGCATGTACTTGGCAATCTATAACTTGACTTGTGAGTGTAGTACCAGCTTGATATTTGGTAACCTTACACTCCTAACATAGCACTATTCCTGGATGTGATTATTGGTAATTATAAGACAATGCATGGGCTTAACACATGAGTTAATTATGACTCATAAAACTTGGAAAGGCTAGAAGACCCCTCTTCGCAAATCCGGTCACACATTGACCTAAAAATTTCACACAATTCTTTCAATTAATTCTTTCGTGACCATATTTTGGAAATATACATTTGGGCGCATGAAAAATTTGTGGGAATACTCAATTGAAATTTTAAGCAATATTTTTAAAACTAATTTTTTTTGCATATTCTGATAAAGCAATTATATACTAAGCCTTCTTACTGTGAAATTTCACACCCATAGCTTCTTCATTCTAGGAGATATACTCAATTATATCAGACCATGTAGTAGTTTCACAATGCATGGGACAGCAATTGACTTACAAATTGGGTGATTTGTTCATTCCCAAAACCAAACATTTTCTTGTCTTTAGACAATAGTACAAGTGATTTAATCAAGATCTCTTTTCATCCATTTTAAATTTAAAGAATGAAGATCCTTGTCAACAAAGTGATTTGTCATCAATTTGTCACGCCTGATCACTATACAGTTCTATAAACTGATAATGAAAAGTTAGTTTGTAATGTATTAGACAGTAAATTGGCCATGTCTTTGAAATGCTTCAATGTATCATCACAAAATTTTCACACAAGGTAGATAACCACTCAGTGCTTCATTGTAGCTATAAAAAAGAAAATTGGCCAATGTGCCCAAATGTATGCAATGGTTTTCCAAAGTAGGGTCACATACAGTACAGTATGTGCAATGGCAGGTCAAAATTTAAAAGTGATAGGGTATAACGTACTATAGCTAGCTCCTATGTTGATTTAAAATCACAAATCTGGATGAGTGGAAGCCTGCACAGCTGGTTTAGTCAAATCTGGTCACAAAATTATTTTTATACTTATAAAATTAAATCTTCTTTAATAATAATTAATAGCTCAGCAATTCAGCTGACATTGTGTAGCTAGTATCTTAGTTGTGTTTGCCACCATCTTTAAACTGTTTCATAAAATAATTATTATTTGTAACACGAGGGTACAAATCTTTTTCCTGTTATGCTATGATAGCATGCCTATGTATTTGTTCTACAAGCATTGGTAGTAGATTTACAACTAGAACTCTAATTTGAATCTAAGTTTTTAGGTTTAAACTACATAGCCTGTTAAGAGCGTCAAACATTGAACAGTATCGTGTCTACAGTGTACATACAAAGGCATCATCACATGTGACCTGGAATTGTTAAATCACTTGAAACTTTATTCTGTTGTGTAACACAGTATATTATACATCAATGCTACAAGTTATAAAACTCGGAAAAGTTAGAAGACATGCACCACTTTGGGTTACAAATACCTCCCACTACACAGTAGTTCAGTGAAACACTTCACGATGGAAAATGATACAAATTATAATAAATATATACATAATTATAAGTATTTACAAAAATGAGACTATAAACAGTTTGTATTTGATGTATTTCACATTCCAAAATAACAAATAAACAATAAAATTCACAAACCAGCTAAATACAATTTAATACATAAAAAAGATTGTTATTTACATAATTAAAATAATTATCCTCACTCCAAAATAGATCATGGGGTTTGCAGGTCACTTGCTAAATTTGTCAACAATGTTTCTTACCCAGCCTTTAAAGCCGCCTTTTACTCTAATATTTTCAAATTCATCTTTTCCACCATAACTGGGAGGACGATAGATCACATCAGAGTCATCAACCTTGTCTGGACTAAACACACTTAGCCCTCGATATTGTTTAGAACTAGTACGAGATGGATTTAGAGAGCCGTGACTTTTACTAAGTTCTCTAGAGTGAACTGAGAGATTGTGAGGTTGTTCATGACGTTTACCAGTTACTACATTAGAGTTAGCACCATTACTAGTAGAATTTAAGTCCTCTTGAGATTTCATGTGATTTACATTGACAAATGATTTTCCCTTAGCTGGAAACTGCAAGGGATTTTTTGACTTTGAGAGATCCGACTGACCGACAATTACTCTAGGAGGAATTGCAACGTCATCTTTTGGTTGACTGAGCATTTCAAATCCTTCAATTCTTGACCTAATCGGTGAGGAGCTTCGTACTACAGGACTGCTCTTAAACTTGTTGATCTTTGGTGAAGGGTGGGAGTTGTAGTCTCGTGTTGTTTGGCTTGTAATTGATGAACTACTTTTAGCCGATACACCTCTCCCAGCTGAACTAGAGAAATCCATCTCAGCACCAGATGATATTGATGGTAGCTTTCTTTTGGGGTCAACAGATGGCGAAAGTGGTGGTCCTCGGGAATGAGCCATTCTGTGTTCATCAGCAGTTGTTTTCCATGACGGGTCTTTAGCTCTTAACTCTGGAGTGTTGGTCTCACTGCCAGAAAAGTTCTCGTAGGAATGAACTGAAAATCGTTTCTTGCCAAACACAGGACGATCTTTTACTCTCTTGGAATATTCTCGAGCAAGCTTCTTAACTTTGTTGTCATCATTTTTAGAGTTAGGTGGGGAGTCAGCACTACTAATTGCACGATCTTCTCGAATGCTCTGCTTGATGAGATCTTCAAAACTAAATATCCCCACTGTGGAGCGACGCTTGGGTTTCTTCTTTTCTTTTTTCTTCTCTGGTGGTTTTTCAGTTTTTGCCCCTGGTCTAGGAATGGTCAAGTTCTTTTCCTTAGACAACTGGCGACGTAGTTCCGCATGATACTTCTCTTCAGCCATTTGATCTAAGCTCTTCAACATGTCAGTCAACAATACCTCCTCATCTCCATTATCTACACTGAGTAGCCCTGAGGCACTAGAGTGCTTCCTACCATCAAGACTCTTTGTATTAGTAGTTGGTGAAGAATGCTCTTTGGAATTTGTCAACCGAGAAGCCGATGAACTAGAACGAGCAATTCCTTGACGCCTTGGGCTATCTGTATTTCTGTTAGTGAACACGGTCTCATCGTCTACATGCGTTGTGTCATATGTATCAGTTATGTCACCACTTTGGAATTGTGGTGGTGGAGGTAACACAAACTCTTCGTTTGGTTCATCACTATTCTGTGGCGATAATTCCCTCCACTGACGACTAACAGGTGGAGAGGCCACACTACTAGCTTGGTATTTATCATGTTGTGTAAATTTTGGTGAACTATGTGGACTGTTTATCAAGTTAGATGATGCCACTGATGACCTGATCTGTTTGGAGTGTTTGTTCACATGAGGGCTGACGTGTACATGATAATGTTCAGAATCTTTGGACACAGTACCGATATTTGACGACGCCATCTTGCGGGCAAGTTGATGACTGTTTTGATAACGATGTCTTGTGGTAGGAGTAGAACTATCCTTGCTACCAATTGGAGAGAATGATGAGCCGTGATCAGAACCAGGTAATGAACTTGGATCATAACTTGTGTCATCAATAAAACTGGAGGATGGAAACATTCCTGTTTGGTGTGGTGTGGATGTGACTGTGGCAGATGGAAAAGGTGTTTGTTCCGAGTTTTGTGAGTATTTTCGCTGTATCACTGGAGAACACTCACCAGGTAGTTTAGCAAACAGATCTTCATCCAGTGTCATCCCCACTGTTGATATGTGGCTGAGAATCTCTTGTGACAGTATATCAACATCTGGTACAATGATCTCAGCTGCTGCTTCAGGTGAGTCCTCCAATTTGGAGATGATTTCACTAGCATAGCTATTATGGAATCATGTGTAGCAGCACCATTAGTAGCATGTAGTTCTGTTGTGGGAGACATACAACCGTCTTCAGTTCCTGACAACACATCATCATCAAACACATCCACCATTATTATTGGTGACTTGACCGGTGACTTGACTGGTGAATCTCTACTCTCCAGACAGATATCACTAGTAGACACTACTAATGAAGATTCTTGTAATTTCCTACCAGCAGGTATTCCAACAGATGGAAACTCACTGAGGTCAGAAGAATATACACCATTTTCAGTTGGTACATGATCAGGTGATGATATAGCAATCACAAGATCATCCATACTAGCAGCACTAGATACACTAGTGTAGTTGGAGTGTTGTGACACACATCGTAAATTCTCTAATTCTGCTACTGGTAATGAAGTGTTAGCTGGTGGTTGGTCATCACTGGACACAGAGAAGGTGGGGCTAGTTGGAGGTGATGTTATTGATGAAGTGGATCTTCTTTTTACAGCATTATGACGACTATGTCTGGACTGTAATGGAACAAAACAGTATCATTGTTTACAAGCTTTGTTATGAATACCACACACTCCATTACATACAACATAATAATAAATTATTATTATGTATGATTCAGTCAGTAGCTCGCTAATTTCACAATCTAAGGGGACATTGTAATTGGTTTACTGTGGTCTTCTCACAAGAACTCTTTAATCAAATGTTGTATGGATACAGCTTCTGTAACATTGTCTACAAGGTGGCCACCAGCCACACGTAAAGTGGGGTAGTGTATGTGGCCGTCTCAGCAAAAACCTGCTTATTTTTCACAACTACGTGTTTGAGAATAACAAAATTTAAAACAAATGATGAAACTACACATGCTACAAAGAAAAACATAAGCAAGCAAATTTTAATCGAGCCATTATTCAAGGGAAGCAAGTCTCAAATCAATTAAATCTATGCACCATCTTGTTCGTGTGTTCATGGAGAGTTTGAATATATTTGTTTTGTTGTAGTAACCCCAACAGTATGCATGCCATGTGTGTTTCCTTATGATGTGGTAAATGTAAACAAAAGTGATGTCTATGTGACTACAGTGATAAAATTATAAGTGACTGTCTCAGCAAAAACCTGACTTGTTCGCACAAGCATGCTTATTGAGAAAAAAAATATTAAAATAATAATTCGTAAAATTACGCATGCTACAAAGAAAAAATATGCATGTTTTTATTGGGCCAGTACTCGAAGAAGGAAGACTCAAATTGATTAAAACTATATACCATCTTATTTGCCTGCTCATGGAGAGTTCAAAAATCTTTGTTTCGTTTCGGTAGCTCTAATGGTATGCGTGTCACGTGCATTTGTTTACGATGCGGTAAACGTAAACAAGATTGTCATCATTTCTTCTACCAAACCATCTTCATATCCACATGCGCAAGTGACTACAGGGTTAACACTATACCTTGGCTGATGTGCTGATTCATGGTGAACACTTTACGCCAAATTGCAACATTGTAGACTACCGCAAATGGAAGTTACGGCTGCGAATGTAAGTGCCAGTAGTTTATTTTCAGTATAGTCGCTGTATAAATCGATTATCTTGCTCTTCTTACTGTCTAGCGCTATAATTCCAAAACTACTCATCACAATAAGCCGAAACTTTGGTGATCCATTCATTGGACACTGCAGGTAATGCTGAGAAAAAAAAAACTGAAATTGTACGAACAAGTCGGGTTTTTGCTGAGATGGTCACATGATAGATTGATATGCAAATTCATGGTGAACAAATTCCAACTTTGTAGACCAACGCAAAACAAAAGTTATGGCAACGAATTAAAATGTCTGCAGTGTATAGTTACTGTATATTTAGATTTCTTTGCTTTTCCTAATACTGTTTAGTACTATAACTCCAAAACTGCTAACCATAATTTGGACACTAGATAAAGCTGAGAAAATAAAACGAAATTTGAGGTCAGGTAGAATTTCGCTGAGATCGTCACATATTCAAACATACGCATGCACACACACACACAATCACAGGGTAAGCACACACCTTAGAGAAGTTCTTCTTGACCACCTTACTATTATTAGTGCCCTCCTCCATCTCATCACTATCATCATCATCCAGTAGGGTAGGACTAGTGATGTCTGATGACCTCCTGGTGTCATCTGTCTTCTTGTCTGTCACTGGACTAGCATGGGTACTCCTACTCCTCAGAACTGGGGTATGAGCTAGTGGAGGTGGGAGATGTATCATAATAGAGAACTAACACACAATACAATGGACACCAAACTGATTCATACAACTTCAAAGTTATGGATTTTTTAGTTATTTGACCAGTAGGGCTACTGTGATGTCCACTATAGTGGGAAGTGCTACTGGTAATGGAGGATATTTACTGATCATAACATTACTCTAAACACATGGATTAACCCTTCATGCTGCCATTTATGGATGACTATAAACAAAGAACAAATCATCCATACAGGTGTACTATGGCTACGTAATAAACACCTTTATTAATGATTAAACAAGGTACAAAATGGTGCCAAGGGGTAAAACCTACTAGACCAAAAAAAGTAAAATAAGCATGCAAACCTCAAAAAGAAATGGTCAATATATAATTCACCATTCGATAGCACAACACGCCATGTTTAATATGGTTGCTGCCATAAGTAATGGTATCAGGTATTGTGATATGCTGATGCAGAGCCATGAATCCTGGGTTACACACACACAAACACACACTACAGTACATACACACACTACAGTACACACACACACTACAGTACACACACACACACTACAGTACACACACACACACTACAGTACACACACAAACACACTACAGTACACACACAAACACACTACAGTACACACACACACACACACACACACACACACACACACACACACACACACACACACTACAGCACACACACACACACACACACACACACACACACACACACACTACAGTACACACACACTACAGTACACACACACTACAGTACACACACACACACACTACAGTACACACACACACACTACACACACACACACACACACACACTACAGTACACACATACACACACACACACACACACTACAGTACACACATACACACACACACACACACACACACACACTACAGTACACACACACACACACACACACACACACACACACTACAGTACACACACACACTACAGTACACACACACACACACTACAGTACACACACACACACACACACACACACACACACACACACACACACACACACACACACACACACACTACAGTACACACACACACACTACAGTACACACACACACACACACACACTACAGTCACACACACACACACACACACACACACACACACACACACACACACACACACACACACACACACACACACACACACACACACTACAGTACACACACACACACACACACACACACACACACACACACACACACACACACACACACACACACACACACACTACAGTACACACACACACACACACACACTACAGTACACACACACACACACACACACACACACACACACAGAGACTAACATGGTGTTACTGCATCTGTCTGGTCATTCCTAGTGACATTTGGTAATTTAGAGTGTCCCTTCTCATGACGTAACAAGCTGCTACTTTTAAGATAAGACTTGTGGCTGGTGGTGGTGGCTGTCGTGTGAGCTCTGCTACGAAATGCTGCTTCATCTGGTGACTCTGCTCTCCCTACATGTAATGGTCTAGCCTTGTGGTGGTCCTGTAAGAAAGTGTGGTGAGATTTTGCTATGTGAAACACATGAAATAACTACAAACATTTAGAGGCTTACAGTATGTCAATATACCTGTACATATAAACAGTTTACACACAATACACAAACAGTCACAATACAATTGTCTACTTACATATGGTGTGTTCTGTCGACGGAACTGTGTGGAAGAAATAAAGAGCAATAAAGAATACAGTATTGATAATCTTTTTCCTAACGTGGAACTAGAGCTGGGCGATATACTGGTATTGTTTGTAATCTGTGATATTTAAGTCATACAGGTTTTGATACCACCTGCTTTTTTTAATACCACCATACCGTCTGGGCACTATGGCCTCCCTGTGGGCTTGTTTCATCCCATATTTAGAAGGTAACCAGACATGTGACAATGTTTGTAGGCAGGTGCTGATGTAGTCAGCTAACCAAACTATGTAAACAAGTTTGTTTGTGGTAATTTGTACCTGAGGTTTGCTGAGCTACCATGGGTATTTGGTGCTTTTGTTGAGGTAAATGGCAGTTACTTTAATACTAATGGCTTTTACATTAATACCGTAATATTTAGTAATACCGTAATATTTAGTAATACCGTGATACTTTTTATGGAAGGTATACCATTTGCTATTTTTCAATACCGCCCAGATCTACGTGGAACTATTATCAAGGGAGGATTATAATGGTCAGTCACCGAGCATTCACCAGACAACTAACTCAAACACCACTGTTATATTAGAGTATATTCATCCTTTTAGCAGAAAGTGGTCAGCCATGCTTGACTGGTCCAATAGGTAATAGTGTGGTCTGATGTCAAATCAATGACAACCAGTTTATAATCCACTCTGATGTTATACAGCAACAACATAATAATATCAATTCTTTAAGTTACTCTAATAGAACAGTCAGTCAGTCAACTACTCTAATAGAGCAGTTATCAATGTACAACTCAACAAGTTTAATAAATTCAAGTGCAATGTTACACCACACACAATATCAACGCCATGCAATGAGGTGATAACTAACCGAACTAGATTTCTGTACTTTCTTGCCACTAGCAACATCTGGAATATGAAACAACATCATGAGATTAACATTGTACTGAGACCTGCTCACTGTGTACAAAGCCGACTATACCAACTTAAGTTTCAGCATCACTACCGTATCTCAGGTTATTTTCAAATGGTTTTTTGTTTGGATTATTTTGAAGAGGCTCTTCTCTTCAAAAATAAATTACCTCCTGCTTGAAAATAAAATGGCATAATTAAAAGTTCACATGACTGGCATCGCTCCGAGCTTGTGTTTTAGCACAGTATTAGTGATTGTAATGGTTTAGCAGTATCATTGAACAGCTGATCACAGACCTGCCATTGTTGAGAACTGACATGTGATCGAGCCAGTGGCCGATTAGAATTTGCTCCACTTGAGACTCCCCCAGACTTCCTCCAGTACATTGGGATGGGAATTACTCCATTAGTAAGTTGTTGGTAAGCATGCAGACATATCACACATTTGTGACATGAATTTCCATTTATTTTCAAAATGTACACTATTTAAAATTAAACCTTCAAAATTCAGATATTGTCTCTTCTGCGAAAGTTTCTACTTTGAAAATAACCCACTATACAGCAATTTGTCAATCAACTAATATTGACGCTGGCTTCAGAACTGACCCTAATCATTACATAATGAGACTACAGTCAGTTACTAACCTAATGTTCCATGTCTCTTCTTCTTGCCCATATCAGGAGTGAGACTGTGATGATCTGTGTAACACAACTATTATGATCAGAATACTACCATATATGGGTACAACCTGATATGTGCTTACAGTACAAGGTTCAATTAGGGATCATAGAAATAACAAGTAGTGAAACAAGTGAGGTCACCTACACCTACAGATACACAACCTACTCCATGACCAAATAAGGTATATCTGTAGGTACAGGGAACATCAACTTGTATCAATACTTTTTTCTATGATCCCTAATTTGACTTAAAATTCCCAAAAAAATATCTTTGAACTTGTTTATTTACTTCTTTTGTAATAATAATCACAACTGATGAACTCTCGCATACACCGCATCAAAAGAAAGAATGACACTGGACTTAATTTTTCTCGCCTGAACTTGTGCCCCAACCATTAATTATTGGAAAGTCAATATGTTTTGCTTTCGGCTACGTTCAGCCTGCTACACAACGTTAGAAATGAAGGATAGTATGAGAAGCGCCTCTGCCGGTACTATGGAAAATTTGGAACCGTACAAATGTAGGGAAGCAAGCCATCATGTGTTACCGTGGATCGACACCTTGCACTGCCAGTGAAGCACAAAGGAGAACTAAGGTGAGTCCATTATGTGTAGTATGCTAATAGGCACCTGTCAAACTACTAAAGTAACATCTAATAATAATAATGAAAAACTTAAGCTATAGCCTTCTTTAGCCATTATTGAGGGACGCTTCTCTGAAGGCATCAGTCAGTGAGTCATCAGTGAGTCAGTCAGTGAGTAGAAAATTCTGCTGACTTAAAAAAATATATATATTAGAAGCATTTCCAGATATACAGAAGACATGCTTAGGCTTGGTTATACCTAACCAATAATTCCAAGGTGTTATGGAGGTACAGCCTGTACAGGGTATTGTGAGTTTGTTTTTTGATATAAAAAAATTTTTTTTGGTAGGAAAGTGCACCCCAAATCGAGTGCTCCCATACCATATGATACACACACACACACACACACACACACACACACACACACACACACACACACACACACACACACACACACACACACACACACACACACACACACACACACACACACACACACACACACAACACACACTTACCGCTAGCCGGTATTCCAGCAAACAGTAATAGTTTGGCCTACAGTGAACAGAACACATTGTTGACACTGCTAAATGAAGGTCAGACGTGGAGTAACAACAACTGACTGATAAAGGTCATGTCACTATCACATATGGTACAATTAGGGGAAGAATAATTAAATTTAGTAATATAAAGTCTTCTTGTCCATTACAAGACTTTGCACAGGTAGCAGATTAGTTAATTCACTGTACAAACTTCTTTAAAGTTATTAATCCATTAAATAAGTTCTTCTTGTGTACCTGAACTATCAAGCAAACAAACTTATTTGTACCGTAATGTTGGCAGGTGTTCCCACATTGTGTAAACACACATTCTACAAAAGTTCAATGCAGGTTTACAGGATAAGTTAAGTATGTGATATTCTACCTGGCCGGCATCTTTGTTTTTAATCCTGATGTTGTCTCAAATTACATAACATACACATACAAGACACTAGTACAATACTTACCCTATTAGGAATGTCCATATCAACACTATCCACTAATATTCTGTTGATCACCTTCACCCAGTCATCTTTGAGTGACACAGTACGAGCCTGTTGGATGATAACATGTGAACACTGTTCCACTATACAGCATACATTGGAATTTGAAAGAGTTTGCATTGTACCCATGCAGTGTAAAAGCATGGCAACACTCTGTCACCACTACGTTTTAGATACACTACACTTTAGACACACTAGCTTACACTACATATAACAATGAGCTCACCTGAAATGTGAACACCCTGGTAGTGGATATTTGTCTCAGTTGAAAACATGACGGATATCTGGGAATGGAGCCTAACACTTGTAGGTCTTCAACCTACAAGATAACACACAACATACATACCACATACACTGGTAATACAACACACGCACACACGAAAAATACCAATACACATTCACCCACACATAAAATGCATACCTATATAATGCAAGCAATACTACAGAGTGGTCTCTCTGGCAATCAATTAGTCAAACATTCTGTTATCTGATGACTGTTCTATTAGAGTATTTTGTGTAAGGTGTGAATTATATTAGAGTAATGGAACGAGGTTCAGTATATCCAAAACTTTTCGATTATCTGAATGCACTCAGAGCCCAACAATTTTGGATAATAGATGGACCACTGTATATTTGGTCTACTTGGCAGGCAATTTAAATGGCATATCTGTCAAATTGAAATTCTGCCAATAATCGTCATGACTATGTGTTTCATTGCTAACTACAACCTACTATATTAACCGATCACTAATATTATATAATGAAACTGTCAGCACACGTGCAATAATCACTTTCCATCAAGTTGTTACAAACCAGTTATCAATCATACAACACACCATTACACTTATGACAAAACAAAGATACCCCTCAACCCACAACACACACATGGTACAAAGAAAGGCACCCCTTGACCCACAACATGACACAACACTACACAGAACACACAACACTCCCTAGTGTATCCCATCACCTCAGACACAGTACAACTCAACACTAACAGTACATAAAGATAGGGGACACTACGTCAGCACAGGTCAAGGGATAAACAGGTTAGCACCTTAATGATATTCATAACAACCAGCTGACTGTATGTGAACACTTCTGTACTATAATACACACAGACAGACAGACTGATGGACAGACACATTTACATACATTAATGCGTTGTTTGCACACAAAGTGATCTTCTTTCTTCTTAGTCATTAACAGTAACCTCTGGAAGAGGAATAAGTGTCTCTCCGTTGTCAATCTGATACTAGCATTGACTGGCTTGCCACCGAGAAACCGGAATGTGTCCTGTAGTGAAATAGAGTGTTAACTGTATGTGAAATACATGTTAAATACATGAAATACATGTTAAATACATCAAACACATACAAATCAATAATGTAGTCTTTATGACAATAACACAGTTTCAACAGTGACTGTTCCATTAGAGTAACTATACAGGTAACACACACAAGCACGGACGGACGGATACACGCACGCACACACAGAGGAGCAAGAGTCTCTAACGTATGTACAAATAACATACATAGAAACTAATGAACAAACTACACAACTTATGGCTTGATGGTACAAAGGACATAGCTTGCTTGAACTACTATTTGAACTTCAGAGTAACTCTATACTATACAGGTATCAGCACCAACCTCATACACACACACGCACGCACGCACGCACGCACGCACGCACGCACGCACGCACGCACGCACGCACATACACATTACACAACCGACACACACACTCGTATGCACGCGTACACACACACTCGTATGCACGCGTACACACACACTCGTATGCACGCGTACACACACACTCGTATGTACGCGTACACACACACTCGTATGTACGCGTACACACACACTCGTATGCACGCGTACACACTCATATGCACGCGTACACACACACACACACACACACACACACACTATGCACACACGACTGAAGACACACACATGGTAAAACAAGAGATGAATAATGGTATTACAGCATAGCTAGGTGAAAAAGTCCCTACTTTGGCATTGAACAAAATAATTGTTATGCTAATGTGCCAAAGTAGGGACTTTCCCACTGAGCTATGCTGTAATACCATCATTCATCTCTTGTTTCGCTACTTTTTTTGTTGCATAGGGATCCCTTAAATTAATAATTTTAAAAATACTAGTTTGTTTAGATTTTTGTTGCAGCACAGCTAGTTGCAGTGTAACTTGTGACTGTTCTATTAGAATATCATACATGACTGTTGTATTAGAGTATCTCGAGCCAACAAACTGGTGTGCAGCTAGCTAGACCAATAGTTAAGGGGTGAGGTCATCTTGTTTACTGTTATTAAGTAATTAGCTAGATTGTTACGGTTAAGAGTAAGAGGTGTGGTCTCCGCACTCCATCACACCTAGATCTTTATTTGATGGGTGTGGTTGCAAACCTATCGTGTACGGCATCTCAATCGTGAAGTTGCAGATATCTAGCTAGTATACCTCTTACAGTAGAGCTGGGACTAAAGTGCTTCTGAAATCCGGCCCTGAAATAATTCTGTAGTGTCTAAATATGCTGCTGAAAGTGTAGATACAGAAAACTAATGCATCGGTATGGCTGAAGATAAAAGAAACGACAAGACACAGAGGGCCTACACTTGTTGGAACCCCAACAGGTATATCCCACTGGTGAGTTTGTTATTGTGGCATAAAATGGTCATGCACTGCTTTGTATGGCCTCTAGGCTTGTGACTGCGGTCAGTGAGTGAGTGAGTGAGGCAAACCAAACTTCAAGTTTAGGCAATTTAAAAAAAAATTCTACATCTGGTCACTGGTAAGTGTTTTCTTGTTTTTAATGTTGTAATTCATGTTAGATGGACTAATATTATTCCGTAAAGGTGATTTTCGTGGCGTAAGATGTGTCTAGGATGATTTTTGAAGACGGCACTTTAGGCAGTGCCCGTCTTTTTCGGGGGGATCCCTACTTTAACAGTACTACCATACTGTTCGATACTACAGACACACACCTAGCAGTAAACAGTACCAACATCCACAAACATACGTACAAACAACATACACAGAAACTAATGACACTAAACAAACTACACAAACTTATGGTTACATAGTACTATACACCCTGCAGTTAGTTTAAATTACTATTAGTACACACACACACTCAGTTGTGGTAACTCATATAAGGTAAGTCTACTTGTAATACAAATAACATGTAGTCTATATTGTAGGATAATCAATGTAGGGTGAGTTGATTACACTACCAGCCCAGGTACAACAATACACATGGACTATGCTACTTCAAGTGTTAAGTTACAGTTAGCAATGAGTGAACACAAAGAGTTCAATTGAATCTTGTATGCATGGTGTGTCGTGTGATTGTAGTGTCATGATGATGTGCTTAGTGAAAGAATTACAATGTAGTGATTGTAATACATGACTGTTAGGCAATATCACATCACGACTGAGTGTTAATGTACACACACCTTGTGAATACATACATTTCCCACTAACTACAATAGAACAAGCACAGAGAGGTAAACATCTTGCAAAACCTGTCTCGTCCCCAGTTGCTCATGTGCTAAGTTGTTTGTTGGCATCAGTTGAACTTTTATGGCCAGGAAGTATGCATGTGCAAAAATAGGACATGTGGGCACATAAAATTTGCCTACTTGTTCAAACTTTCATGACTCATAACTTTTTATGGCATTATGCTATGGACATACAACTTTCAGCTCTTACTAAACATGTAGTTGGCTCTACAATACAAGTTACAGAATGTAAACAATCTATTCCAATACTGAGATATCACCAGTTTTGTAGCGGGGTATGATTTTCGCAGGCCTGGTCCCAATTATACTCATAACTAGAGATGCACCGATAATAAGCTATCAGTTATCAGCTATATTGGCATATTGGTATCGGATCAGTAACATGTGTCAACAAGTAGCAGATACAGATGTACATAAACATCTATTTAAGGGCACTTGTGATCTAATAATATCCTAGCAATGCCTGTTAATGTAATGTCGGCTGTTGATACTTCGTCACTTTATAACTAAATGAGTACAAATTGTTAGAGAAAAGGTCTATGCTACCATATCGGATTGGCCTGATAATATCGGCTATTGGAATATCTGTTGAACGTCATATACGTTTGATTTTAAGCAAGACTTGAGCACAAAAATTATGTTTGTATTTCTATTTCATAATGGCCAAGAACATGGACCAATGTTACTGAACGACCTTTGTGTGATCTAACATATGGGGACTGGTGATGGGAACATTACACAAATATGTATAATGTAGAAATGACAACTACAGCGGTGGTATTCACTGAACTTCTTCAAGCATGCAGTGATATTAATTACACTTCATTATAGCCATTGTAAGGTTTCTATTAGTGAAGGAATCCTTTGATGTACATAAAGGGGACAAGTGTTATAGGAGACATACACACAGGCTGGCTGGCACCAGTAATGATGTGTTACTATGGAGTAGTTAATGTGTGAATGTGATTAACCAGTGTAGGATGTGTGTAGTAGAGATTGTATCATTGTGTAAGGTATGTTATTTGTGTGTGTGCTAAATGTGTGGTGGATGAGGTAGCAGTGATTGGAACACTACACCTGTCTGACCTGAATAACCAGCATTTCTAGTCTTGGGAAGGTAACGCCAACTGTTGTTTGTCTTGCATATTGGTACAGCGTGTGTGTGTGTGTGTGTATGTGTGTGTGTGTGTGTGTGTGTGTGTGTGTGTGTGTGTGTGTGTGTGTGTGTGTGTGTTAGAGGAGACATGTACTACTAACTAGTCACATTCAAATTTTCTACGCGATGTACATGCATACAATACATGATCAACAGGACAGCGTACTTGACAACCAGTGTAGGAAGCTTTACTGAGAAGACTTCTAAGGGTCATGGGATTTACTGGTAAGTGTGACCAACCTCATGTGACATCACTGTTATTGCTAGTATAGTTTTACTATCAACACATACTCTGTGTGTAGTATCAGTTCAATAGTTTAGTAATCCACCAATCATATTAATGTGTTAGTTATTGTAACTTAATCAATATCATCTTACTGGCTTATATGTCATCCTAGCTATATAGTTTACCGTAGGAACTGTGAGAGTAAAGTTGAAAGGTGTTCGTACTCTTTCCCATATCGATCCACTATCTCCCACACTGACTAGCCAAATTTTAAACTTGTCAAACATAAGCAGAAGTGTACTAGGCTATTTGTATTCACTTGGCAAGTGACTTTGTTTTCCCCATAACACGTACAGTACATAACTAGGATATTTGTTGTAATAACATTCAATAGTTTATACCACAGAAATTGTTCATCAAAAATATGACCTGCTCCAATACAAGGAGTGTACACATGTTCAACTCCTTGATATTACTGGTTATGTCAGCAGTTCCGCCTGGTAAGCATTTAAATGTAGGAGTCACTTATGATTATTGGTTTGGATATTATAAACTAAATCACTTACTACACAACCTCCCACAATACAATACATTCCTCCACTACAATTACCCCTACACTAGCACCACACACATAACATACATGTTTGTAGTAATTGTATAATTATTGGTATTTATCACATTATCGTCCATTAGGAGTATTACAGGCTTCATGTAACTATCACATTTCCACCTGTTTCACTTACCTTTCCAAATTTTGTAACCAAAACAGTTAGTAGCGTATGTCGAACTTGCTACATTTAAGACTTCACTGCTGAAAAGTGATATTTAGTATATTAGAATTATAGTCTAGTTTTAGCACTCTGGTATTTAAATGGACCCGGGTAGGTATTCAAAAAATTTGCAGGCAAACATTCCAGCAGATTGTGTTTTAGTGGAAGCTACATTCACGGAAATTTGTGTCGCAGTTTTAAATGGAGTATAATCTAAAGCTTGGGATGAAGTACTCGATGTGTATTTGAACATTGATATGCACACTGTATTTAGTTTAAAAATACAATAGTAAGGTTTCTACTATAGCAGATACTAAACATTTAGTATTGTTGACATAACAAACAATATGTGTACACTGTAGGTGTCCATAACACAAGATGGATGAAAGCTTACAAGGCATAACCTTACCTTTAAGATCAGAGGACATTGGTTACGCATTATAACATAGTCAGTGTAACCAAATATGGCATTACTGATATGTTGAATTATTTTGTCACGTTTACAAGAAGTATGGATAATATAGCACTTACGTTGCTAGGAAACCACGTATTGTAGGCCTGAAGGTTCTGAGACACATACTGTCATGACAGATTAGAAAATTTTACTAAGCTGTTAAGGGGGTGGACAAGACCACAAGATGTCTGACTACCAACCTCATCTACTGTCAGCCATTATACTTGTATGTGTACAGTATTCCGTATAGCCGGAAAGTTTGGCGGGCTTGGCAAGTGAACAGTGTTTCGTCAAACTAAAATTTGCCAGATCACCTGTCCAATACAAATCTGTATTAGCTCAACAAATTTGTCAAACTATTTTTTCTGCCAAAATCCTATCGCGGCAAAATCGCCAAAGTTTTCTCCCACCAAACTTTCCAGCTTATACAAAGTATGTGTAACAAAAGTAAATGTACTAATTTATTAGAATACAACACACCGTACCTGACACACTAAGTCTCCATATGTGGTGAGGTCATTACCCTATAGTAACAATATATAGGTGTATTTCAAATTACACAATGCAATTACACTATGCATTTTAAATTACACAATTACAGCTACCATACAGCAGATTACAAGTGTACATATATAATGCTGATACCACACATAATAACCTACATCCCAGCCATCTAACTGTGCTTGAATCTCCTACAAAAATAAAGATTGGATTATACATACGTATGTGTATATAAGTAGACTCTCACATGTACACACATGCTGCCATACAAGTGACACCAACAAAAAAACCAGAACAAAACTACTAGAAATTACATACAACATGTATGAATTGAAGGTTCTTTCGTTAAAAAGCATTCCAGCATAAAATTACGAGTCCTGCTGGTGATTTCCCAGTATCTCTAGTCAGGTACAGGTACAAAGGTGAGAGGTTTCCCCAGAAAAACAAGTTGATGTTGTGCTACTTCTAAAAACCAGGCGCCATGCAGCTAGCTAACTCATCTGGAATTAACTAGACAGTATATACTACTATGAATTAACCAACTATGTATTACTACTTTACAATAGGGTAGTTTTGGGTTGTGCAATAATATTATTAGCTAATTCTCGCATTTCGTAATTCATGAAATATTCGTAATTCGTTCAATTACGTTGCTATGCACTGTTAAGGAAGCGTTTGTTAAACAAACCGCTTTTACCAACATATTACGCACAAAATCATCTTCTAAACTGTTTTATAGTGTGACTAACGTGTTTTTTTCCCACAAATTCTCTCAACAAAGCCTTAAAGCTGCTCTTCATTTTCGTTCGCGTACGTAAGGGATACGCCCCTTTTCAACTCGAAGCGATAGGCTATTCCTGGCAGTGTACGAGGCCTGCACAGTTGTTTTTCAGTTGCTAAATGCCTGAAAACCTCAAGGGGAAGGTAGTCAGAGGAAAGCCACCACACCCATATTTCAGTCCGCCGAAAAGAAACCACTTCAGAGCAAAGTTCACCTGTGCAGAAGTTTAATACAGACTTCATTTCACTTTTACTTCTTACGTAAAAGCTGCTTTTACCGTTATTAAACGATTTTGCTCACGTGGGTGCGTACGGACAAACATAGATAGGTAGATAGGTACACACACACACACACAATTTTACGAAAACAATTTCAGTAAACCAGACGCATGCCCACAGCCGGCCTTCGGCGTGCGCCTGGTTTAATAAAGTAGAGCAGTATAAATGTCAATTTGCTACCACTATAAAAGCCACTTTGTTAATTATATTTTCCACATCAAAGGAATTTTGAACTAAGTAGAGTGGTGCAGCACTACTCTTTGGCTCCTAAGGGAAGACCCCGCTCAGGTAGAAGCACTATAGACACAACATACACCAGGTATAATCATACAGTACGATAGTACTGTATAGTAAGGACCACAAAGGAGTAGGTGTGGCCTACGAAATAATATCACCCAAAAACCAGCCTCAATTTTCCCTGATGACGATGAGGTAGTATTGGTTAGGTAAACCCAAACAAGCCTTCAGATCAACCCGAAATGCTTTCAACAAGTTCCTAAAGAATTTAAAAAAATTATTTCATGGAATTTTCTAAATTATTATTGACTGAGTGACTGTCTGACTGACTGATGCCTTCAGACAAGTGTAACTCGATAACGGCTAAGGCTATGGGTTTTTTTTCTTCACAGCTTGACGTTACTTCAGTCCGAGAGGTGCCTTTTGGAATACCACAGTACATATAATACATTCTTCATGGACTTACCAGTGTCCTCCTTTGTGTCCCATTCATCTTTGCTGACAGTGAAAAGTGTCGATTTGGCAGTAGCACGTGATGGTTCCCCTTTGTAATGGAAATTGTCCGTATTTTTCATAGTGGCTACTCTGATTGCAGAGGTGCTTTTCGAAACATACTGCTGTGTAATGGGTTGAACATAGCCGACAACGAAACATAATGGATACTTCACTTTTCAGACGATAATTGCTATATGGATGCACAGCACCATTTCCAGATGCGGTAAGCGAGATCATAATAATTATATACAAAAAGGTTAACAAACAAGTACACAGAAAAATTTATGGAATTTTCAACTAGAGTACGGACCATAACACATCGACAAAAAGTACTGAAACAAGTTGGAGTAGTGTACAATATTGAATCGCAGTAAAACAATAAGAAGTGTTACATCCCTACTGTGCATTTCCATTATGATATCTTGAGCACAGAAAGGATATAACACTTCTTATTGTGATTTAATAACATGCACTACTCCAACTTGTTTCAGTACTTTTTATCGGTGTGCTATGGTCCCTACTCTAGTTGAAAATCCAAAATTTTCAGTGTACTTGTAACAGAATACAAATTAACTAGTTCAGTTGAGACAGTTAGTTCCTGAGTACATTGCACATAGGTACATGCTATCAACTCAATGATTAATTCTTGAAAACTGATTAACTCTGATTTCCTAAGGATTGGTAGATTTGTACCATACCTAATATAGACCTTGTGTAGTCAGTACTTAGTTACACCTTTTAAACCAGTTGTAACAGACAATATAACAGTAATTAGTAGAGAACATCCTCCTCCTAACAACACCACCACCCTACCAGTAATACATCATCACCAACTCCAACAGGATCACATGTACACTATGTATACAATATAGATAGTAAGTGATACCTGCAGTTTAACTGTTGCTTCGTATTTCTTCTTCATTTCATTAATCTGCTCACCAACTTTACCCATCGTCTCTACGGCAGCCTGGAGGAGATGTTGATAGCATTGTAATGGTGGGAAATAATTACAATAACTTGCAGTGACTACAGCAGGACCAGTGTACGTGATATGGACACATCGGGATCAACCAATAGTCTTCAAGGTGTCCTGATTTTCCAGGTCAGTTTATGTACTAAGGGATACTATGGGACCTTAACTAAGCGTCTGGATTATGGTAGGTGTCCTCAATTGTCCACATTACTAGTGTAATTGGGACTAACCAATGAACCCCTCTCCAGATAATATCTGATAATGACTTAATACAAGCACATGTGACTTACAATAATGTCTTCTTTCCCATCCTCTCCAGTACTCAAACAATCATTGATCTTCTGTAAAAGCAATACAAGAATGATGACTAGTAATGAAGGATGAATTACTTGTATCAATATAATGAGGAGGGAGAGTGTTGAACTACGCTACAAGCTATAAAAATGAGCCCGTAAAGTAACCCGCACACCTTCATTTCCTCTCATAAACCTGACCACTGTTGATTTCCCAGATTGAAATTGTTGTAGTAGTTTAAGGAGGGTGATCCACAAGGAATCAAAATGGTGGAAACTCCATCTAGACGTGTCACTTTTGCTAGCAGAACTGTTGAGGCAGGGGATGGCGACTACACGAGGTTATGATGACCCAGAATGCAGCGCACGTGAGAACTGGAACTTGGATTTGTCCAAGGCAGCATCGATGTTCCTGGTGATGTCTGCTTTTCAGGTTAGTTACCTGTGTCCTCTTTATATGTATTAAGTTCCTCTCTGTGATGTCCATATTTTTTTCTCAAATACCTTCTTTCACTCAGTACTGCAGCTTCAGTTTCTTCACGTGCACGTGCACAAGTGTACCAACAGCACTTATAATTGGTCACCAATCAACACAAATCATTGTGTTGTTTGAAAATTCCCATAGGAATTTACGGGCTCATTTTTCACAGCATATAGCACAGTTCAACACTCTCCCTACCCATTATGTACTCTTGTGTGTATGTGTAACTGTATGTCAGCACATACTGTAAACAGACAAATAAATATGAAATAAAACACACACTACACACACATACCAATACACTACACACACCAACACACACACACACTGCACACATGCACGCACGTACTTCTAGTAATAGTGAATACTTCAACACTCTCTGGACAGGTTTCAATAGGTAGGCTCCTAACGGTAACATGTGTCCCAGTTTCTGTTGACATTTCTGTACAATAATACAATATAGTGATTATTACACTACACATCAGTACCATAATAACTAGTTGTGTATTACATGACTTTGTGACATTATGTATGTCTGCCTAGCCTTTTACCTACTACAGGCTTAATATTGTTCAATTATTGTGATGGTTATGTCCACACACTGACCTTGAAGAAGTTGGTCATTGCAGTATGTTTGGCATATTTCCCCCATACTTCAATAGCTCTGTGGAAACAATAACAACATATTAAAACAACCAACATGTGTATTATGTACAAAGGCTTTGTAAAATTTTATGATTGGAATTCTGTCACTGATAATTTACTATCAAATTGCTGCTACACGTTTACATGTAGTACATCTCTATACACTGTTGGTACCAGTGATTGGTGAACACCGTAGTAGCCTCACCCTAGCTACACCTGTAGTACAGTCACAACTACAGTACACACTAAAACAAAGCTCAATAAATAAAATCTACATACCAATGAATTTACCAGTTCATGGAGAGTAAGAAAATTTTTGTTTCATGCTTGTACAGTCAAAGGCAAGCAAGTTATGGGCATTTGTTTATGATGAGGTAGAAATAATGTTTTGTCTTAAGGAGGAAGTACATGCACAACTGTGAGATCAAAGCTTTGGAGGGGTTCAAAGGTTACAAGGTCTCTACAAAGGTATCTGAAGTTTTGAACCATTGTCCAAGCCCTACTGCAGAGCTACATAGAATCAACAACAAGGAATTAGTTACAATAAAAACAGTACCATATAATACAGAAACTATCTATGTATATGACACGTAGCCAAAACCTAGTAACCAAAACAGTTAAATATATTTTTATTACTATACATCATTGTCAATATTAACATACACTTGGGTGGGCACTAATTGGAACACACATAGTTACCTTGGATACTTGGTACAGTAATCAGAGTAGATCTTAAACCCTTCAGCATTCTCCCATATTGTGATGAAACATTTTGCTATCTGTTTGATGTCATCTTTACACTGCTGTAAGCTCTTTAACATGAACCTGTCGTACAACAAAGTGTATTATAACAGATTTTAGTTTTAACAAAATGCAAACATGAATTTGGACCATTACCAAGAGCGCATCAGATCTTATGGACAAGGGAACATGTAACTCTGTGCACCACCAATACAACGGGCAAAATTCAAACATGGCGTCCAGTGTTACTATGCATATCATTGGTTACATCATCCTTACGCACAACAGGGATGTACCAAATGAACCACCATTTCATCGTATTCTGTGAAGGCAGCCAAGCTGGCTTCGATAAACGGCCATCAATGGCAGGTACAACACCTCTAGCAATCATGTATGCCCTTCAGCTAGCAATTGTATGCCCTCTCCTCTTCCAAAGTTCATCTACTAATCAACAAAAAAATTTCAGTAGATTTATTTTCGTGGAAATCTAGGTTTGCAGAAAGTAGCGTTGCAGTCGTGATGAATTATAAACCTGCTATACAGTACTATAGTTTAAGGAAGGCCACAGATACCACAGGCACAACATATTACTAAACACAAGAAGTAGTCTTGTATAACATTCAGGGTAATGACACACTTGTCAAATTGTCAGGTAGTACAACTGTACCTACTGTAATTGTGTATGTGTGTGTGTGTGTGTGTGTGTAGTGTGTGTGTGTGTGTGTGTACACGTGTGTGTGTGGTGCGTGCGTGGGGCAGCATAGCCAAGTGGTTAGGGCATCAGCCTGGTAATCGAAAGGTCCCAGTTTGATTCTTGGTTGAGCCATTTTTGTGTTGTTTCCTTGAGCAAGGATTGCTCCAGTCTATCCAGTTGTGTAAATTGGGGACCTGGTGGCCTAGTAGAGATGCAACAATATATCGTGTATCATAACGTTTTAAGACAATATTGCAGTATCAATATAAAGTAAAACTATATCGATGTATCGACACATCGTAGCTTGTTAACATGGCTGACAATCAAATTATTGTACATTGTGAGTAGTATGTAATACATCTCAAAGAAAAATCAGCTCAATTATTTCTCTTAACAAAAAACAACATAAAAAAAACAACATAGACCATTGCTTAGACTCCACTTTGCATCGCGCAATATATCTCTGTATCGTGATATACCAGAGGCAATATATCGATACGTCTATACACTGTATTGTTACATCTCTATGGCCTAGTATCAACTGGGGAAGCAGCCCACCTAGCTGTAACATCAATGGGTACCTGGAGTAAACTGGGGAAACAAATGCTGAACTGTCCTTGTCTTGCTTAGTGGCGTTGGGGTTGTTGTGGAACTTTAGGTTCCGCGACCTCTCTGTGAGACCTGGACAGTCTTCCTGCGAGTTATTAGCCCTGCCCCAGGAGGATTTGCCTGCACAAGGTTCAAGTGCACAGGCATCCCAGTGGACGGCAATAGCTACGTTTTGCATAGCTTCCAGAGCCTTTGCTTTTTGTGTAGTGTGTGTGTGTGTGTGTGTGTGTGTGTATGTACATGTGTGTGTGTGTGTGTGTGTGTGTGTGTGTGTGTGTGTGTGTGTGTGTGTGTGTGTGTGTGTGTGTGTTCAATAGATTGCAGCACCACGATAAATTATAGTAATGAAGTTAACACAGCAAAAATATCTTAACATACTCATTAAAATCCTTGATCTCTTCAATATTATTAAACAAAGCTAAGATGTCTCCATCAGTGACCCCAAGTGAGTCCATGTTCTCCACTAGTGGGGTCTGGTAACCCTGTAAGGGATAAAGGTCAGTAATTAGTAGCACAACCAACAACAGAAAACAGTTACATAATAACAGATAAACCTCCCACACTCATCACTACCGAGATGTTGTGTCAGATTAGTAAACATGTTGGATTATCAAGTCTCATCAGTGTAGTAAACAATGTCAGGTTATACCATTTGACCATGTACAATAGTCGATATGAAGTGTATGTGTGTAGTCTAGCCTGTATTATAGACAATTAGACCAAGTGTTCTCCATTAACTACAATCACTACCACACACAACTCTACTGTATGATATACACAGGGAGTTAATGTTCATATCATAACATGACAATATGTAGGTCTGTTGCTTCACCAAAAACAATTAATACAATATTAGTACATGTTATGTTTTTAATGGGAAGGTTAATAATAACATTCTCCCCAAAAGGCCACGCAATGTCTGATCCTTAATACGTCTAGTACAAATTATCTTTTGCCACATTCCCACATCTGATCATTAATCAATGACTTATCATGTAAAAGCCACTTCACTAGACTACACTATACACACACAAACAGTACACACAAACACACACACACACACACACACACACACACACACACACACACACACACACACACACACACACACACACACACACACACACACACACACACACACACACACACACATCAATAATCTGGGATAAATCCTTCACGTAAGATAATTCGGTTGAGATAATTTCATCGATAACATGTTCACGTTTAGTACGACGTTGTTCAGTGGTTGGAGATAAAGGGTTCTCATCAATGGCCTTTTGATAAGAGCATACAAATGGCTCCCCACCAGTAGCACTACCAAACTGTCCATCATTGTTTAGTGATGGCATTGATTGGGAGAAATCCTGTAAGAACAAAACACAGAGAATAATGATTAACTCAACACATCTCATAGTTGTCCTAATTATACAATACAAGAGTCCAATAACTCCAAATATGGATGTAACTATCTGAACTACTGAACTGACAACGTTTAACCCTTAAAGGTGTATGATACTTTGGGAATGTGTGTTACACATTACAGGCATACATGGATGGTGACACCAGTTTAGTCTACAACTACATCTGAAAGTGAAGTGACCATCACACATCATTTTCAGCTACATAAGCCTATTACACAGTGTTACAAATGAAAAATCTGAGAAACGCTTCTGCAATCAACCTAGCCACTACAGAAAATAGAGATGATTTCTATAACAAACTTCTGGAAACCATGCAACATGCACTAAAGCAAATTGACATCTTGTGCTGTCAGCAAATAAATGACACAAAGGAGGGCACGAGTCCATGAAGCAGACATTGTACGTACTGTGGTATGTCAAAACGCACCTGTTGGGCTGAAGCAGTGAAAAGTCAAGACTGTAACCTTATCCATTGTTTGTATGAATAGTGCCTTCAGTATGACCTTCGATGGGTTGCTACAATTTTTAAAAAGGTTTTCAGTGGATTTTCTACTGACTGACTGCCTGATCGATGCCTTATTACAAAATTTGCCAGAATAAAACAGGTGGTGTAATATTAGGAAGATGATAACTAAGTGTGTTTATATGTGATATACACAGCTAAAGCCTTATGCACCTATCATTGTTAAGCCCCACCCCCCTAAGTAGGACAACATCAGGCTTTAGGTAGGGATTCAAACTTTAAAATGTGCCCCAGCGTGGGAAAAATGATCAAGCACTGACTTTTAACATGTGATAAAACCACAGCTCCATGTCAAATCTCCTTATCCCCATGCTACATGGTGGGGATATATGTGGTAGGCCAGGGTGGGGAATTTGGCTTTATAGCAGGTCAAATCCCTACTATATCCCACCCTCCTGGGGTGGGTTGGGCTTAACATTGATAGGTGAATTAGTCAGAAGAATTTTACAGATCAAAAAATCCTCTAAACATTTTGACTACGCATTAACAGAACCACAGTAACACACTACACAGCACTCTTCATAATATTATTTTTATTATGGGCCTTATAAGGCCTTCAAAAATTCAATCACTTCGTTACAACATACAAGGTGTGTTGTTCCTCTGAGCAGAGTGATATACACTGGACACTTTTATACACTAAGATGTGAGGAGTGATTGTGGGCTTGAGTTTGTACGTGTTATGATGAGTTGGAGTTGTTAACAACATATCATTTTTATCCGAACAGGACTGTCAAGTCATCATTAATACAACTGGGTAGACGACTTCCCTAGTTAACAAAACACTCTGAAGTCATCAGGCTGTACAATATGTACACCATAATCTCATATCAATCCTTAACACTCAAGACAAGTGAGTTACAACTTTTTTGAGAAGACAAGTGGTAAAATACATTGCCTATTTACAAGCCATCATTTAGTGACAATAGTGTGTTTTACATTCATTACAAGTACATGAAAATTTTTGGAATTTTCGACTAGAGTAGGGACCATAGCACATCGATAAAAGTACTGAAACAAGTTGGTGTAGTCCATGATATTAAATCACTGTAAAACAATAAGAAGTGTTATATCCCTACCGTGCTCAAGATACCATAATGGAAATACACAGTAGGGATATAACACTTCTTATTGTTTTACAGTGATTTAATATCATGAACTACTTCAACTTGTTTCAGTACTTTTTTATCGATGTGCTATGGTCCCTACTCTAGTTGAAAATTCCAAATTTTCATGTACTTGTTAACTTTTTTTGTAAATAATTTATTATGACTGGTGAACCCACGCATACCACATCTGAAAAGGCACCGCGCACCCCAGCTATATCAATTATCGCCTGAAAAGTGAAGTATCCATTACGCTTCGTTGTCAGCTATGCTTAATCGCTACACAGAATTTCGAATCAAGAACTGTTTCAAAAGCACCTCTACAATCCACGCATACCAAAAGAAATCATGCCGCACGCCCCAATCATATTAATTATCGTCTGAAAAGTGAAGTATCCATTACGCTTCGCTGTAGGCTGTGTTCAACCCGTTACACAGCAGTACGAATCAAGAACTGTTTGAAAAGCACTTCTGCAATCAAAATAGCCACAATGAAAATACGGATGATTTCCGTTTCGAAGGGAAGCCATCACATGCTCGCGCCAAATCGACACTTTTCACTGTCAGCAAAGATGAATGGGACACAAAGGAGGACACTGGTAAGTCCATGAAGAATGCATTGTACGTACTGCGGTATGCCAAAAGGCACCTGTAGGGCCGAAGTGACGTCAAACAGTGGAAAAATCAAGCCCGTAGCCTTAGCCGTTATTGAGTTATGCTTGTCTGAAGGCATCAGTCAGTTACTAAGTCAGTAGAAAATTCCGTTGAATAGAAAATTTTTAAAATTCTGTAGCAACTTGTTGAAAGCGTTTCGGGTCAATCCGAAAGCTTGTTTGGGCTTAGTTTTACCTCACCAATACTGCCCCATCGTCGTAAGGGAAAATTGAGGCTGATTTTTGGGTGATATTATTTCGTGGGCCACACCTACTCCTTTGTGGTCCCTACTATACAGTTACTATCATACTGTATGATGAAGTATTGGCCTATGTAACTTACTGTAAGGGTTGAACAACTCCATACACATTGAGCCTGGAACAATGCGAGGCCAACAACATTTTGACTACTACTATTACTACTGTACCTTCACACAGATGTACAACATTCATATTAACAGACACACACACACCTGTGACGGCACATATCTTGGAGGAGGTGACAACATGGGTGGCAGGTTGATACTCTCTCCTAATCTTTCACTCTCTTCTATATCGTCTATGTCATTATCTGCCTGAGGGGACCGCACCTCCCTACTTATCACGTGATCCCCATCATCCCAACCCTTAGGGTACACCTTAAATGCTAACACTGGTCCATTATTGTATTCTGAGGCCCCAACTTGTTCATCGCTCTTGGGACTTGTTAGACGAGACTGGAACACCATCTGACCACGAGGGTGTTCTGCATCCGTCATCTTGTTGAGATCATGTGATCTGGCTATCTTGTACTAACGGTGGTGGGCATTATTTAGATCAATCTGTAATGGAGCAAGTGTAATGAGGTACGTGACAAACACATACAACATGAACAAGTCTTACAACAAACTACACTGGCTACATTATAGACAGGTTACTTGCAAATGTGATACCCAACTTGTGTTAGATGTTGTAGTGTTAACAACGTCCAACTCAAGTTTAATTAAAATATGCCGGGTAACCCATAAACAGAGTATTATATATGCCAAAACACCAAGGTGTTGCAAAATTGAGGACACTATATCTAAACAATCATTTAGTTAGGGTCCTACAGTACTACTTAACCAGTACATGTTGATAATAAGGTCACAAGGTATCTATATTACACTGGTCCATTGTGTTACAACAATTACACAATATCATCTATATTAACCATGTGTGTTAATAATAATTGTGTTCACAATATCATATAGTCAGCACAGCTGACTATATTAACCATTGATTATCACACATTGTTTGTAATTCACGGAATTGTGTTAACTTTGTAGTCATATTTCTCAGGAATGTCACAAATTAACTCACAATATATCACTACCAATCCTCATCAAATATGATGATAACTGGGAAATGATAAGTAGTTAAAAAGCTGAAACGTGTATGTACACACATACGAACATGACTATTTCAATTCTTGCAACAACTGTAAAGACTTCATGACTGATACTAAATCATTTTAACAACAAACCACAGCCTGTAATTGCTAAAGGTCCACTGAAATAGTAAAACACACTATTGGTTATTGCCAATCCTTGCTACTAGTGGGGTAGATTGGTATATGTGATTTAGTGAGGTTTTGTTTTGTTCAATACATTGTGGCTAGTCAATTATATTACATCATAACACATCACATTATATTACATCATAACATATCACATAAAGAAACTTTATTACATGTGAGGTGACATTACAGTGACAGAAGTGTCCATGTACAGCTAGATTTGATTTAGTTTTACTTAACATAACAACTTGAAATACCATAAGAACTTGTTTACAAGTCTACAAGAGATCGTTAGTGAATTGTCAGTGGTCTTGTGGTGAAGAATGCTTGAGAACACCTGTTAAAGGGACTGCCAATCATAAGTATAGTGGTTGAAGCAATTGCTTGAATGTTTTTGAATATGTTTAACGGTCCACTACAGCAAATGGAGGTAGAGAAACACAAGGGAAAACAATTGCGATGGTGCCACTGGTAAGATATGCATGAGATATTATCGCTGCCAGGTTGAGAAGCTACTCAGGGATGTGTAACAGTCATATCATTGCTTGTTTCATGGAACAGCTAACCCAGCTTTGTAAACAAACTTAACTAACCTTCAGATAAACATGATGAAGCGTCAGTGAGCTTCAATAGTGTGAAGCACAACAGGCCGAGCTACGTATAAGCAACACAACAACTTTGTTATTGTTTTCCAGCAGAATATTCCAGTAATCTTGGAACACTACAAAGTTGAAAAGGAGAGCTTGGTATTACCACCCCTAACCAATACTGTCAAGGAGCCAGAAGACATTGTGAAGCTGTGTTGTTGGGTGATACTTTGGCCAGAAAAAAACCCAAAACTTCACAATCCATAATATACCATACTACACTTGATAAAAACAATGAGCCAGGCAACCAGTAATATTGAGAGTGAAACGTAACACTACTTTGCTTTTAGAAGTAATATTACTGTAAGTTACTTCTAAACAGTAACAACCATCATGTACACAGACACTCTAAATGTAGCAAGACATCACATTGGTGACCAGTTAATATTCATAACAACATGTTAGGTAATTTATGGCTAAGTACCCACATTAGTTACCATGGTAACACACACCTACAATAACCAGACACATCACCTCCCACTGAACTAGTCACTACTATGGCTTTGTATAATATTATCATCTTTCATAATAAAATTGTGATACTTGTCTAAGTGTCTGGCTTCATATGTTTCTATCTCTGAAAGAGGACAACCTCTTTCAAAGGACAAAAATTGTTGGTCCTAAACTGTCCATTACAAAGAAGTGTCCTATGTGACTCAGTCAGGCTACAATAGTTCAGAGATGGCAAGGAATATGACTAGCAGCCCACGTGCCATGTCTTACACATAAATATTTGTAGCCTCCAACACCTCATTTACATTACCTTCTAACCCAGGGAGAGCATGGCACAGTTCAAAATAAATTGTAGTGTGAATCAAATGAGCCATGCCGTACTGGGTCCAGCACGACATGACGAGGTGGCACAGGTTGGCCTGGGATAGGATATAGTGTGAGCGCATTTTGAGCTGGCCAACTCAGGTTAACAATATAACTTGCTTCTGTTGGCCACACAGCGAGTATTCTACACACTAAAACTTTCTTCAAAATGGCCACTACATACCATAGTTTGGTAGTCTTTGTGACAGTTACTCTTGAACGACACATTAATATTCCTTGTGAAAGGAGCACCCACCAGCTTAAACATGGTGGCTATAACACTGTACGACTTATTTCAGCTGGTTCCCTATGCTTCCTCACACTACACACACTATTGAGCTAGATGCAGTAGGGTGGACAAGTGCCAGAGTTGACACTTGTTCAATAAATCAAGTTCAATGAAAACAATCTGTCTGGCTAAGCCGGATAATGTGAACAGGGTGTAAAGTCTCACCTCAACCTCATTCATTATGAGTCACAGACAACTTCTCCCCTGGATACCTTTTAGTAAAGCTGGAACAATGTTAGACTGACATGGCTAAAATGTGGAACGGACAGGAAAATGTACTCACAAACGGACTGGGAGGAACTTGCTTGAAAATGCTTATCTACCACAGAAACTCAGTGAGTAGCTGCTAGAAAGAATATAAAACACAACAATGGAACCTCTGAACACAATCTCAAAGCATGCTTGAGATGACATCAAGCCCTAGTCTTTTAAAAATGCTAGTGCAACCACCTGTGATAGTGAAGTTGTCTCTGTTAGTTGTAAACAAGTTTATACAAACAGAATAATACCAATTGTATTTTTAGTAGCCAGTGCCTTGCCAGCTGACTAAAACACAATCTGGTCCTGCTATGAAGTCCACCCATCTCTACCATGAACTCTACCTGTCATCTGTAAAACTGAAGAGCAGGTTTTAGCAATTAACCAGAAAACATTATTCAAGCAACATTCATCATTGTGACTTGTCTTGTTTACATCAGAAACCAGACGAGTGTGCTTTTAATTAACCCCAAAATTTAAGTGCAGAGCTAATATTGGCTTCAGCATGTTTCAAGATTGTATTCAGAGGTTTGTTTCACTTCGTTGCTGTGTTATATATTCAGCTAACAGTGAATTTCTATGGCAAATAATTGTTTTCAAGCAAGTTCTTCTCAGTCCGTTCTGCATTTTACTCATATTCATCAAGAGGGTGTGTCACATTGGTATGTACTGTAGGTAGATCTGTGACTGCCGTCAAAACCTAACAATTTGCTTTGACCTGTGACTAAGAGCCTTTTCCAATCTTTGATCGGTGAGTTAGCAACGATATTTCAGTACTTTTCGATTGCGGGCTGGAAATTTGTACCCTTGACCTCTGACGTGGCAGGAATTTGATGGCCTTGAACTTTGCACTATTTTGCAGATCTACCTACAGTGAGTGCCCATGTGTCACCTTTTGTCCATGTTAAGCTGGCCAGTGAATGTCACCTTGAACATGAAACTCCACTCACTACACTACACAATACCTGCACAAACCTGTTACACCACTACACTACATACAGTCTTTATGTACATAACACCACCCATAATAATAACCATTACATTAACATTACCATATATGGTACACCACTAACTACACATCTGTGTAAACTACTAGACTGGTAAACTACTTGATAAACTCAGACCAGTCTATAAACTTCATTCAAGCACTTGTATTAGTGTACACACATTTAGACCCCTGAAATGAGGTACCTCTATAATAAGGACACTTCAAAATAAGGTTACAAGGAGACAATATCATTGAGGGATATTAACTAGTGATGTTCTAGCAGTGATCACTTAATTCATATCATTCCACAGGATCACTTTGTGTATTCAACACTTTCACTGGTGAGACATGGTACAGCCTCAGTACTAGTCTGTGTTGACTAGTAGGTACCTGTAGGCACAGGTCAACTAAGTAGAATCATTTTTACAGTGGTTGAGGGTTTGTGTGTGCATACATGTCATGTGCTTGAGGCAGCACAGCAAGTGGCTAGACTACCAGCCCAGTAATTGAAAGGTTCCAAGTTCAATGCCCAGTTACTAATGTCGTTGTTGTTTCCTTGAGAAAGAAACTTTACCCACAAACCCAACTACAACATAGGTATCTGGTGCTTATCTGGTGCTAATCCGGAAGCAAATGCCAACCGTTCATGTCTCACACAGGCAATTTGGGAGTGTAAACCATCATCTATGAGATACGGTACAAGAAGATTTGTCTGCACTGACTCGTATCACCTGAGCAGTAAATTGCTGGTTCATTGGGTCGGTATGACCTTGCTGCCAAAGCAGCCAAAGACTTTGTTTTGTGAGTGTGTGTGTGAGTGTGTGTGTGTGTGAGTGTGTGTGTGAGTGTGTGTGTGTGTGTGTGTGTGTGTCAAAGTCATACTGTAAACTAATGGATGACATATAAGCCAGTAAGGTGATATATTAAGTTACAATAACTAACACATTAATATGATTGGTGGATTACTTCTAGTCTTCAAACTATAGAGCTACAATTTCTAAAAAACAATACAGCAAGTAGTTTTCTATTACAAAGAAGAGTTGCTATTATTCCAGTTAGATACTACACACTACAACACATTATGGACAAGTACTGTAGTATCTAGTAAATGATAACATACCAGATAAGCCATAGATATGTACTAGCTTGAAATAAGATGATGTGTCAAACTGTACATGTGCATATGTGTCAATGGCTCTCTATGTGTACTGTATGTGTGTGTGTGTGTGTGTGCATGCGTGCATACGTGTGTGTATGTGGCATGCATGTGAGGCAGCATAACCAATGGGCTAGAGCCTGGTAAACAAAAGCTTTCCGGTTCGATGCTTGGTTATGCCAAATTGGTGTTGTTGTTTCCTTGAGCAAGAAACTTTACTCAAGTCTACCCAGCTGTCAACTGGGGAAGCAGCCCACCCAGCTGTAACATCAATGAGTACCAGGTATTAACTAGCAAAGCAGATGCCAACTGGCCATGTCTCACACAGAGGGTAAAGTCCAGGTGGGACTGCAGGTGTCCACACCTTCATCTGTGAGAAATCCTGTGGGTTACTAATTCTGTCCCATGAGAATTTGCCATCACTGACTCCTAGCAACTCAGTAGCACACATGTCCCAGTGCTGGTTCACTCACAAGTTATTACATACAACACATTACAATCATTCCAGTCACACTAGAAATTGCTTAACTAACAAAGAAGCCATGTGAAGAATTAATGACTATTGGTACAACATAGCATTGTTGTTGTTATTGCACATGTACATGACATATTGTAATACTTGACCTGTACAGTTTAGCAAGCCACAAGCAAAACACAAGCATTTGGCTACCACTGACTACTATTCAGGTGCTACGAGCTACCTGTAGTGCAGGTAAATCCTCCAGGTAACCTGGAGACTGTACCATGTCTTACAGGTGAAGGTGTCAGCAGCAGAAGTCCCACCCAGACCTTACAGTATCTGAGACATGGCATAGTTTACACCAGATATTTATTGATTGGTGAGTTGCTTCCCCAGTTGACACCAAGTCACCAGGTCTTCATTTAAACAACTGGGTAGACTACAGCTATATGAGTAAATTTCTAGCTCAAAGAAACAACAACACCAATTTGTATAGCTGGGCATCGAACCTGGAACCTCAGCTCAATACTCTAGCCACTTTGCTATACTGCCTCACACACAACACTACTCACACACAACACTACCCACATACACACCATATACAAGGTCAGGTCATAGACACTACTCACACTGAAAATACCTCAAAGTGTGATGAATATTATTATAGTGACCTCACATACCATCATATTTCTAGTGAGAAGAATGGAAGAGGCTAAACTGACAGCACTAGACCTTGTTCCATATAACCATATAATGGAACACACCTCTGAATTGTAGGCAACCACTTTATAAACCAAGGACAAAATTAATTTTGTTGGTGTCTTGAGATTCAACTATGACATCAATATACTGGTCATTATCGGGATACAGTATGGAGAAGACTTTTTCTGTACGATTCTAATTCAGTGGAAGAGTCTCATTTGTTTTACTGACATTACAATAACAGTCCTTCTAGGGACCTCTCTACATTTAGGATAGCCTCTGAATTACACCATAACCTCCACAAGTGTCAGTTAATGATTTGTAGATGGAGTGATCTAGATAAATCCTTGTCCAGTGTCTGATAAAATTATTGTATTACCAAACTGGATGGTACATGTACTAAGGGATAAATGTTTGTATCAACTCTACTGGATAAACACTACTACATACACACTTGACCTCTACTAGCATACTGTACAAGAACTGTACATCACATGTGATAGTTGTGTGTTAACCAACTGAACTATCTACCAGTCTCAATTGTAGGATTGCTTATTAGAATCAATTAAAAGACATTAAACCCTCTTAACATTTCAATCAGGCCGTATGGCATATCAGATGACAACTTTGCAGTCCCAGCCTTGTACAACAGAACTTTACCAAGGATCTAACAAGTCGCGAATAATATAAACTAATTCCAGGTGTAACCAACATTGCCGACATTACTGATAAGGCGTAAACAAATTAAAACACTTCATTTATCAAATGAGAAGACCGACAAAAAGAAAGTGTACATCACTTTGAAGATAATGAGCGAGAGCGCGAAGGATAAAAACACCAGTCGCTTCGCTCCCTCTACTAGTAGTGAAAGATCACGTGTTGAGGAAGACACAACGAAAACATGTTTACAACACGTTACTAAACAGTTTAACAATCACCACTCACCTTCTCTTAAAACACAATCACTTATCTCTTATTGCTTTTCTTACAATAATCAAGTTCTCGACGAGTTTGCGATGACAAACAACACAATTCACAATGCACGGTGATGACACGCTAAATAACAAATTCTTTTACGCTAGTCGCTACAAGATGATCTCTTCAAGAATCAGTAGACGAACAGATGTTTATCTTAGCGTAGCCCACACTCGCTCTGAACACTAGTCTAGTATGACTTCCTGATTGGATGATGAGTCCTCGATGTTTTTTGACTTCGATAGATCACGTGCGGTTAGTTTGATCACGTGCTGTATTAACTGTAGCTAATTTTACTATCTACAATACTATCTACAGTACAGTACATTGAACTTGTGACATGTGAGAATCAGTAGAAGGAGAGGCTGCATTAGCAGAAACTGGGGTGGTGGTGAACGCTTCCTCTTTTTGCAAAGAGGTTCGGCGCCGCCAGACGTTGATGAATCCATAAGTGCCTGCGAGAAAAAAAACGGTGTCATCTTTTACTGCGGCCTACGTACTATATGCGGGCCTATGCTGCCCGACTATTATTGAGCGTGTAGGCGGCTACAGACTACTTGCTTGTCAAATTACTATTGATTTTAGCTATACACATCTAACAACTGCAATGGTTTAACAGTTAACAGAATTAGATGGTGCTGGTGCATGAGGTAGGGCTGGAGCATGCAGTGTCACCTTATGGTACTCCAATACAGCAGTCACGCATACACTCTAATAAAACAGTCAGGTAGTGCCAAGTTATAGAAGCAAGAATACGTGTATTACAAAACTATCATGTTGCTAGAATTATTTAGTGGTGTTTAGTACCTTGTGTGATTCACTCCAGCTGTGCATGACAGAAAGTCTAGCCATGCACATTGAGTAGGACTTCACAGGGGCGAATTCAGAGTTTGGAAAAGAGGGGGTGTACATTGCTAAAAAGTTGAAGAGCAAAAAAAGAAAAAAAGATCACAGCAATAATGGCTGTCCTATATGTATCTTTATAAAGACCCTTATTTATATATATAGCTTCATAGTTAAGCTACAATAACTGCCTTATGAACACTGTGACTGCTTTATTAGAGCGAATGACTGCTCTATTAGAGCATCTCGGTCTTGTATGCAATTTTTTTTTAAGGGATGAAGGAATGGAAGTGGGGTGGGGTGGGGGGAGGGGACGTGCCCCCTGTGCTCCCCTTTGGATCCGCCACTGCTTCATGTTGATTGAGAGGCATTAAATCACATCATGTGTGTGTGTGTGTGTGTGTGTGTGTGTGTGTGTGTGTGTGTGTGTGTGTGTGTGTGTGTGTGTGTGTGTGTGTGTGTGTGTGTGTGTGTGTGTGTGTGTGTGTGTGTGTGTGTGTGTGTGTGTGTGTGTGTGTGTGTGTGTGTGTGTGTGTGTGTGTGTGTGTGTGTGTGTGTGTGTGTGTGTGTGTGTGTGTGTGTGTGATCATGAAATACAACACTGTAACTAGGAGTATATGTGACATTGTTATCTTTATAATTATCATTTCACAGCCAACAGGATGGAACGCATAAATGCACAATAATCTGATTCCCAATGACTGGCTAACTGGATGGTGTAATTAAATATTGACCTTTTCAGTGTACTGCATTTTACATAGCTCATCTTACATAACTCATTATCCTACATTTTGAGTACCTCATTGTAATGCTGTTCAACTTCACCATAGTCTGGCATATCCCCCTATATATGACTTGGTAAAACCAAAGCCAGAGCCAAAGTACACTGAATTATTGAAGTACACTGACTGTTTTATTAGAGTATATTATGATTTTTGCGTTGGAGTACCTAAAGCAGATATCCGTTATTTTGTTAGATACTGAAACTGCATATTTAATGATGTACGTATGTAGATTGGATAGTGTAATAAAACATTCAAACACAGAATTACAGTTATTTTGTGAAGGAAATAGTGGGTAAAGATCAAATATCTATAACGGCAACCCTATCATCGAAATCTCCGAATAGAACATTCTCAGATTTATTAGCTATAGATACACCAATACAGCAGTAAGATATAAATTTTTAATGGGAAAAACTGAGCATAATAGAGGACCCTCCAAAATCTTTTCATTCAAATGTCTGATGCAATATTAATAATCAATCAAACTTTTTAGCATACACTTCCTATGGGGAATCATAAACTACATCATCTGTTATTAAACTTGTAATGGAGCCAAACCACATATGTATACTCTTGACATCTTTACTGTCACCACATAATCATAGAAATGAAAAATCCACTTTTCTGTTTAGCTGTTTAATCAGGGCTTAGCTCAACTTGTACAAATACTGTGATAATTGTAAGAATTGCCATTGACAGCCATACATTGTGCTTCATTAATATGATCCACCCTAGATAATATACACATGTATAATTATTATCTATGGATCCACTTAACCCAACTATACCTACTGGGGAGTAGTGTGGGAGAGTAGTTATATTCCAACTGCCACACAATGAAGAAAATTATTATGGTATCAGAGCAAATGTAGTGGAAGCCATTGATCAAGTCCTACCAATGACTAGCTAGAAAGATAAACTATACAATAATATCAAGGAGGGGAAGAGTGGGTTTTGACAGAACTACATGAAAGTATGAGTCAAAGGAAAGTAATAATACCGTGATACAACTAGTAGAGTACATGTGCAAAGTACACTCAACATGTGGGGCATGCTCTGTCTGAGGGTAGTGGAGGATACCCCACAAAAAATCTTCTTTCATTCATTTACATAACTTAGCTGTTTAGTGTAGTTAATGTCTACTGTCCAGTTTTTATACACCTAAATTACAACAAAACATCAACATGCTCTAATAGAGCAGTCAAATTCAAATGGACAGACACACAGTAATAGTGCTACATGCAGTCTTGCGTTGATCACTAAAATGAGAAACAAGAACAGTGACGTTGGTACACACATGGCCTTCGTGTTTACATTATTAACATTAGCCTGCATGTACTCTGATCTGCTTCTTTTATCTGGTCTTCCACTGGTGTAAAGATTCATACATTATAATGGTTATCATTAGCAAACATGTCAACCTGTGACAGCAACAGGACATGTAATGACTATTTATGTAATAACCCATGAGGTTTGCATCTGATTAATTGTATATAAACATGATCTATATAAGGGCTGCAGTTTCAAGGATGGAGTGTTTACGAATGTGTTATCGACCATATATGGTATGAGAACTTTCTGTGAATACATTTACAGGGATTTACAAATAATGAAATATATGTACTAGTAATAGCATGGGTAGCAGTGAAATTTGGGATAAATACCACTCTTATTGTATTGGAAATGGTAAATTTCCAATACAACACTTGTGGTATTTATCCCAAATTTCACTGCTACCCATGCTATTCCCTGAGACATTAAATAACTACTGTAAGTAAGACAATGTTCAATATAAATGAGTCCAAGGTCCAAGGAGGCAGCCTCTTTAATCACTGCACAGAATTTATTCCAGAGTTGTATTGTAGCAGGTCATAAGCAGGGCCGCCCAGAGAAATTAAGGGGCCCAGGGCAAAGAGTTAAAGTGGGGCCCTTCACCCAAGCTGTAAGTTGAAAACCCCCCCCCAAAAAAGGTCACAACCTGCTCACAATGACAATAACTACCCATCACCAACCATATCTCCTTATCTATAAGCTTGCTACACTGCTCCTCTGAAGAATACTGTGACTGCTCTATTAGAGTATTTAGATCTGACTGTTCTATTAGAGTATATCGATCTTTTAAACAGGTATTCAGGGGGCCCTTCATGGGGCCTCCTGGGACCCCTTTCAGGCTGGGGCCCGGGGCAAAATGCCCCAGTTGCCCCCCCCCCCCCCTGCGGGCGGCCCTGGTCATAAGGATTGTTGATATGAGGATTTTTACATGGCAAAGGGACTATTATATAAGTTACTCAAGTGAAAATTTAATTTCTTGCCCTTCTATATAAATGCATTAAGAGAGATTTCTACTTTTGTATGCATGTACTATATGGTCTTACTTATGTATAACTTTGTCAATCTTAATTGTTGGAAGCTAACTAAGGTGCTGGTGGTCGGAGATCCGTGACACTAGTTGTTGGGGTTTGCTACAAAATGAGCTGCATGACGTTACTGCAGCTGGATACTCCCTAATGAAGTAGTCAGTGAAAGGTGAAAACTACAATACAGCATTCAAATGCATTGTACATAGCTCCATAGATCGATTCTCCCTAATAGAACAATCACTTTGCAGTGAAAAACTCTAATAGAGCATACACTAATAGTAGCATACACTAATAGTAGCATACACTAATAGTAGCATACACTAATAGTAGCATACACTAATAGTAGCATACTCTAATAGTAGCATACACTAATAGTAGCATACACTAATAGTAGCATACACTAATAGTAGCATACACTAATAGTAGCATACACTAATAGTAGCATACACTAATAGTAGCATACACTAATAGTAGCATACACTAATAGTGGCATACACTAATAGAGCATACACTAATAGTAGCATACACTAATAGTAGCATACACTAATAGTAGCATACACTAATAGTAGCATACACTAATAGTAGCATACACTGCTTAAAATGTCCCTAAGAAAAGTTGATAATCTAGGTCCTAGGAACATAATGCAAGCATAATGATAAACTGAAGAGCATAATAAGTGAAAAGTTTGGGGATTCCTGAAGTCCTGAAAGCATTTTGGACAAAATTTTGAGAATATCTGACTCAGGCCTAACTGCCAGGAGCCCAGAGCTGCTGCATATTACTCTAATTGTGGTCTTACCAGCATAAGCCAGCTCTTTAGTTGTAGTAGAGAAGGGTTTAATATTTCAAAACAACAAACCAAGCATTTTGCTTGCTTTGGATGTAATTTTTGTAATATAGTTAATATGCAAGTTCTACTTCAACTTCTTAATAATTATTTAATTAATTTTATGTGATGTCTCCCTAACTTGCATAATGATAATTATTAATGAAGTCTTACATAGTTAGGCCTTAGTTAATATCATATTAGGCTCAAATTTTACCTAATTCGCAAAATGCTTTCAGGAATTCCAAAATTTTTCAACTATTATGCTCTTCAATGTTCCCATTATGCTTGCATAATACTCCTAGGTTAGAAGCACTTCTTATGAACATTTTAATTAGTGATTGCTCTATTAGAGTATTTCACTACAAAAAGTGACTGTTCTATTGGACAGCATCAATCAGGAGCTGTGTACAATGCATTTTAGTGCTCCATTTCAGTTTGTAGTTTCTACTGACTGCTCCACTAGGGAGTATCGATCTATTTTCTTGGAATCAAGCTCCATAGTTTGGTAACATAATATTATATGCTAGCATTTAGGCATATAATTATAGAACTCCAGCCTATTTTTAGTGCAAAGAAACCATAAATGTAGTACGTAAAAAGCAGTTGGTGTGCGTATAATATCAGGATATTACATTAGCAAGATTTGTTTAGCTATGGAATTGTTGGTAATACCCCGGGTAACTTTAAAGGTGTTACTACTGTATTTGTATGACAGTCATGCAATGAAAATATAACGTAGACGAAAGGTCCCTAAAATGAGTGCAACATACATTTCAGAGGAGCTAGGACAAAACCTATACAGTTCTACCACCATGCTACACCATTACATACTAGCTATCCATGGCCACCTCTCTTGCCTTGCCTAAAAGGTAAACCAATAAGAACCTGGCTATAATATAGCTACACACACCCTGGTGAAGAATAAGGGTCAATCTATGTCAAACCAACAAGGAATTAATTAAGGTTACCTCTCAGATTTTGATAAAACTTAGTGTATTAGTGGTACCTATGGTGCTCATCATCCAAACAAATTTTTAACCCCATACGTCACATGGTTTCTGATTTATGATCACAAACTCTAATTCTGTACTGTGTTAATATCTTAAGATTAAATTTTCACCAACTGAAGATTACTGGTTAAAATTTCAAGTGATGTATAAATTATGGTACTAAAGATCAAAAGCTACTTAGTTAAAAAAATTAATATTTCCAAAAAATGCTATTCAAAATTCTTTGAATTTATTTGTGAACAATATCATTGGGTAATTGTCTACAATTAATCAATTTTCTTGTGATGAGACCACAATGGACTAAAGAGATAATATAATTGTGTAAATATGGTGCTGTGCACTTGTGCAGTGCAATTTTGCACTCTATTATTGCTGTATGGCAGTGTACACCTCAAATAACCACTTATTTCAAGTACACAGTCTAAGTATACAAATACGTACAGTGCAACTTGTATTAGTGACCACCTGTATTGAAGGACCACCTTTATACTACTATTAATTCTTGTGTCTTTAGTTGGACATTAATGTTATAGATACAGTGTAGCCATCTTGTTTAACAGATCCAAACTCAGTCCTGATTAAACTGGTGGACTTCAAAACAACCATAATGTGTCTAGAATTTGTGAGAATTTTACCTTCTTTTCAAAAAAGTACCTTCTAGTGGGGCAGATATGTAATGTGAAGTGACCAAGATGTTCACTTCTGGCAGAAAGCATGAAATTTGGTATTATGGGGTTTGGAACATGCTGATTCCACATTTTAGAGGAACCATGTCATCAGAGTAAGGCTTCCTGCTTAAATTTAAGCTCAGAATGGGTGTGGTCAAGATTTTAAAGTTAATACGAAGACATTGTATTTTTGTTTTAGTAAATTCTAAAAATACATTCATAGTGAGCTTAATATACAGTATGTACGTATATTACATACAGATTTATAATATTTTTTTCTTGCTCAGTGCACTGTCCACTACAGTAACACAACTGTGTACACTTTACATGCTGGCCTTGTGGCATTTTCAGTGTCCAAGACAGCATTTCTTACAGTTACACTTAATAAATTCTCTACATTCTTTTGAAGTTTCAGCAAATGTAGTCCATAATGGTATCCATTTTCCATCTCTGTCCCCAATCCGCAGGACATGGAAGACAGGGCCGTAGCCAGACTTTTATCTGGGTAGGTTCTTTTTAGAAGAAAAGTGGACCTTTTTATGTGACATGTTTCAGATTATATTATGGTGTGCATGGCATGCTGAAACTAGGGGGGTCTGGGGGTATGCCCCCCCAGGAAATTTTTTGAAAACAGATACTAAAAGGTTGAACTTAGTGGCATTTCAGTCAATAAAAATAACAATTTTTTTAGGTAAGCTGAAGACCAGCTGTATGAATGATATCTGGAAAATATCTCTACTGCTACTGTAATTATACCATCTGCACATGCATGTGTCTAAATATAATATAATGGAATGTCACAGTTAATAAGAATGAGAAAGATTGAGCACTCTTCCATGATCAACAGGGGCAGTGGAGCAGAACAAAAGGTGTCTTAAACAATGAAATTTACACATTGCATGGAGTTGAAGCATGGATGCTATTCGTGGGCTCTGCATAGAGGGGCTTGTCCACCAAAATCTTATATTTTAATGAAAGCTCGGTTTAGACAATCTACACGTAAATTAAGTAGCTTTTAAAAGAAAATGTAATTGTGACTGTTCTATTAGAGTGATTGTTCTATTAGAGTAGTTGACTGCTCTATTAGAGTATCTCGATCTTGCATTGCATTTAATACAAGCACTGAATGAGTTACTCGGAGCACTTATTTTAGCTTCTTATTAGTGGTATCTAGTAAACTGTAGCTAATGGACTTTTGCTCCTGAAAATTTGGACTTGTATACTAAAATTGTGGACCTTTTTGCTAAAATTGTGGACCTTTTACTGAAATTGTGGACCTTTTTTCCAAGAGGGCGGTTCTTCAGAACCCCCCGAACCCCCCCTGGCTACGGGCCTGGAAGAGTTGGCTTTGTTATCAGCACTTGTCCCCAAATATGGCCTGCTTGGAATGATGCACATTTCACATGCTGATATAGAGCTTCTCTGGAAGGAAGATGATTTTCCAGCTTTCTATTTCCATAAGAAAACAATTACTTCCTTGCAGCATTTACAGTGACAAGTTGTGAAGTATGGCTGTACAATGAAACCACAAATATTTCTATTTCTTTTATATCAACATCAGTATTTGCCGCTGGAGTCTGTTAAAGGCGACCAAACAGAGTTGCAAACTTCCCAAACAGTTTTCTTTTCTATTACACACAAAGATGGGATTGTATCACAACCTGAGAAAGCATGCATGAACAACAAGCCCTTGCTTTCACCAATCATCACCAAGCTCAGCTACAATTGTATGAACTGCGATGTATATACCTAAATTTTTGTTGTGACCAAATGCTAACCAGATTTCATATCCCTCTAACACTCTGGAAGTGGCAGTGGCAAGTACTGTGTCAGTTTCATGCACCATAATCTTCTTCAGACCATGTCGTTGAGCATGTGCACAATGAGGCATAATACAATGGTCAGCTTCTTCTTGTGTGCAAGACTGAAGAACACACACATCTACTAATGTGCTGATTGATGCAACATTTTCTCCTTGGTCTCAGGTGTCACAGCAGATTCAATGGCTGAAGCAAGAAACTGAAAGAGCTCAGTTTTGTGGGAATCAACATGGAAACTCCTCCAGGTGTGAGAGAGGTGTTCTCTCAGATCCACGCAAATGATTTCCAGTACCATGGGACTCTTTCGTATGTTCCTTTAAGCTGTCTGCAGTGTACGAGTCCCACACTACATCTATTCACTGGACAATCTAAAGTTGCTTGAGGATATAGGGTAAGAGCGCTTTGTCTGCATAATCCTTGAATGACTTTACAGCAGAAGTTGTGTTCTTTGGCTTCTCCAATGTGTGAACAAGAGCTGCTCCAATGTGTGAACAAGAGCTGTTCCATCCAAGATTTTTAAATCTACTTCAGGTGATGAATTTGGACATTGTATGATAGGCTCCAGATATTTCAGCAAATCTACTTTGTTTCCATGATGCATTGAACTATTCTCAGCTAGAGATGGTGGTCAAGCATGATTTCATGCTCAAAAATACATCCATCTCCCCTTCTCTGGCCTGACAAGAAATGTACATTCTCGAAAACATTTCCAGGTCACTCTTCATACTGGAGATTTTTGTTTTTGCATCTCTTTCCTCACCCTGATTTGAATAGGGTTAGATTGTTCTTTGGTATAGTGTCATGGATTGTTTTAGTCATGTTGATCATGTGGTCATCAACAAAAGCCTTGTACTGAACATTTTCCAAATCTTCAGCTTCCCTAACATGTTGAACAACTTCATTAGCCATGAATATGTTTGCGTTAACAGCAAATAAATTTGAGTTTGTTCTGTAAAAGGATTTCCCATTTCACTGAAGACACCTACCACATTCTTTACATTGCTTGCAAATCTGTTCTGTGTACTTGCCGTTGTTTCATGATGACTGCACTTTGGTTTTCCAGACTGCTTTGTGCTGACCTCGCTTACTATCCTAGACATATCTGAGCCAGCAATCATTCAGTGTCGCAGACTGATTCATTCTCAGTAATTCCTATTATTCCACCATCTCCCCTCACAATGGTTTTCAACCGTTCACGAATTTGATCGTGAGCCATCATGGAAAATTTATGCAAGGTTTTTTGAGTGACGAAGTGCTTACGGAACAGATCCCAAATTGTAGGACAGTTTTTACCTAATAATCATTAAAATTTCTATTTTAAGCAGGAATCCTTGTTCTGATGAAGTGTTCTAAAACCCAAAATTACCAATTTGTATTCTTTCTGCCAGAAGTGAATATCTTTTTCACATATCTATAACACTATTCCTTTTCTTTTCAATTTTCAAAAATACCACTGTATTGATTTAAAATCCATCCACAATGCACTTACACAGGCCCACTCCACACCACAGTGTTTATGTTTCATATGTGGTGCTGCAGTGGAATTTCTCAAGAAGGACGCCTGACTAGTGGACATATAGGAGGATACTTGTTCACAGTCCCAACAACTAGTGTAAAAATAATTTTCAAAAATTAAAACATAGGAATAGAGATTGCTGAAAAAAGTAAAGAAACAAGGGTCAAACAAGCCAGCATGTTAAATACAGAAAGATCTCTATTTGGACTCAATGGCTAGAGACTAAGGAAAAGCAGTAGTTTCATAAATAGGGGCAGATAAGTACTGAAAATAATTAGTAAGCACTGAGAATGCTACTGTATAAATATTTATTTGAGTCCAAATAGAGATCTCTCTGTGTTTAACATGCTGGCTTGTTTGACCCTTGTTTCTTTACTTTTTTCAGCGATCTCTATTCCCATGTTCTAAGTTTTGAAACTTATTTTTACACTAGTTTGTTCACTTTTTATAAATCCATTTATGGATAACTAACATGATGATAAGAGGTGCTGGTGGTGCTTGATATTACACAGTACTAAACATGTATGTTAAGTTAGTCATCATGTACAGTAGCTATTAAGTAGTCAGCTAATATTATCAGAATTAGCAAACATATTTCTATACTATTGAATGTATTTTGTACTATACAGCTTTGACATATCCAACTATAGGCAGTGTATAGCATGCTGTGGTCAGCGCTTCTGATTTGTGCAGCTATGTGATCACAAATAAGTCAAGTACACAGTGATACACAACAACATTGTTGCTCTGGTATGAACTTAATATATTGTGGTTAAATATAGGAAATGATATAAGGTTTCCAAATGAACTGAATAGATTGGATATTTATTAACACAATTAACACGTTGGTTACCCTTGCAGAAACTAAGTCAGAAGATCAATGGCAAAGTGAACCTACAAGAAGCTAAATTGCTTGAGAATGGGTGTTATCATTCTAATATACATTTAATAATAGGTCATGGACATGAAGAAAGACATAGGAAGGAAAGTTATGTAGTTTTTATCCCCAAAAAGTACTCGCATTTTGCTCTAGCCCAGTGAGAAAAAAAAAGAAAAATAAGAATATGAACAAAATGGCTCAAAATAGCAGATTTAAGTTCTTTTAAAAAGTACTTTTATCAAGTACTTTAGACTTCATCTTTGCTAGTAGACTAAACTTCTTCCAAATTAACTTCTAAGGCTTCTTTAGAGGTTGAAAATGGTTTCTTAGGTGGTGTTTAGTCATGATACACATGCATTTGGACCACTTCTATAGCTTCTATAATATAGAGGGCATTTTATCATGGCCCATGCAGAAGAGCTCTACGTTACTTGTAACTCAATAAGTGAAAAAAAATTAATGCTAAAGTGTTTTAAGAAAATATGAAAGTATTTTACACCCATGCACACCTAAAGTATTAGAAAAACTATTGATTTAATTGACTTGGTTTGACTTAATAAGCCTGAAAATTATAAAACACTTATATAGATGTTTGTGGACATGTGTTGGCTTGTTTGATGTCCATTCGTCCATAATTGTATTTGCTAGGCAGAGTGGCTGCATTGGAAGGATAGCATTAAAGAAATAATTACGATTTAACAGGTGGTCTTTCAATAAAGATAGTCACTAATACAGGTTTTACCATGCTTGTCTACCTCCATTGTGTAATACAAACTTGTAGTTGGGAGTGGTTAGTGGAGGTGTACGCTCCCATACAGCAGTGATATAGTACAAAATTAATATCCCTGCATACCACAGCATGTTTATGATATCTCTTGATCCCACTGTTGTCTCAATTATCAACCATAGACCATGACCAAAGGATTATTTATGAAATAATTCAAAGAATTTTAAATAGCATTTTTGGAAATATAAAGAATTAAAGTTTTCAACTAAGTGCTAGGCTTGTGTCAAATATACCAGCATAATAAAGAACATAATAGGCTGGAGTGCTATGCCAGCATAATGCTGGCATATTAGGTTTACATTTCAAACTACGGAGATTAATTCCATCAAAATAGATCGATACTCCCTAATATAGAGCAGTTGGTGGAAACTGCAGTACATAGTTCCTTAGATCGATACTCTCTAACAGAACGATCGCTTTGTGGTGAAATGCTCTAATAGAGCATTCACTGATTAAAAATTAAATGATCCATGGTTAGGCACCAGCCTATTATGCTGGCATAAATTTGAGCTTAATAGGTACATGAAAGTATCAAGCATAATGCTAGCATAATAGGCAGAATAATTGTCATACTGTAAGCAAAAATGCATGCCAAAGTACAGAAAAAGTTTGACTTACAATAATGGAACAGTTGATGCCACTGATATGGCATTAAGTAGTTATCTGACATGACTGTTATTATAGTTTTCAATGCAGCCAAATTCTTAATGCACAACAAGTACTTTTTATATTTAACCAGTTATCCATTAGCCAAAGTTTATCATTACCCATATATAGAAAGTAACAAAACATTGGAACTGTGGCAAAAAAAATTGAGCATAATTATGAGCATAATAGGCAAAATATTTGAGCACTGCAGCATAGCATAATAGGTAAAATTAAAAGCATAATAGGCTGGTACCTATCCATGGTACACTGTGAAAAAAGAGGGATATAAGATGCTATTTCCAGTGGCTTATTGAATACAAAAAAGCTTGATATAACCTTTATTATACTAACAATCTCACATAAAGCTTTAGTTAATGTGTTAAACATACTGAAACCATATATGTGATGGTATAGTGTGGGAATTATATTAGATATAAGCTATTTGAGGTAATGTGGTAAATAAACTGAAACCATATATGCAATAGTATAGTATGGATAATACTAAAGTATAAGATGAGTATAATGCAGGATTTATATTAAGGCTTATTTGTATTCAATAAGCTACTGGAAATACCATCTTATACCCCACCTTTTTCACAGTGGTAATTGTCACAAATGTTGCTATCTTAGGAGCATAATGCAAGCGTAATAGGAACACTGAAAGAACATACTGGGTGAAAACTTTGGGAAAATCCTGAAAGAATTTGGGCAAAAGTTTGCATATTTGACTCAGGCCTACTTTGAACCTTAGATATCCCATAATTTGTGAGTGGGCCTGCAAAAACAGGGTATGTGGGAACAAGAGTTTTACCACTTTTTCAAACTTCCTTGACTCATAACCTTTTATACAAATCTACTATGGCCATGAAATTTTTATCATTCAGTAAGCTTTTATATATTTGACTTTATGTACTATGGTGCAAGTTACAGAATGCAGATAATCTGTTCAAGTACAAAGATATGACCTTTAGTGTGATGGGGTATAGTTTGTTCAAGTTCTTATAAAAAGTACTTTTATCAAGTACTTTTGGCTTCATCTTTGCTATAGTAGACCTAAACGTCTTCCACATTAACTTATAAGGCTTCTTTTGAGGTTGAAAATGGTTTCTAAAGTGGTGTTTAGTTGAGTGCTCTATTAGGATTTTGGAAAATGCATATGCAATCTCTATTATCAAGAGTTCATTATATAGTTATACAACGGCCACGAGTGCTCTGCCTGATATAAACACATGAGCCTGAGGGCCGTCAGGCCCGAAGGCAAGTGCGTTTATACAGGCAGAGCACGAGTGCACGTTGTATAAGTGTTATGTACCACTCACCTAATAGGTGGGGAGAGTCTCACAAGACAGCTGTACTACTTATAAAGGCCAGGTTTCTAACATCGATTGTGGGTAACCAAGCCAGACGTTGCGATGACGTTCCCCCTGCAGTACTGCAGCCACCTGAGATATTGAAAGCTAGTACGCTATGGGTTATATCACTAACCTGCATTCACTGTTCGACTCTCATCATGTAGTGCTCAGCATGCCAGTGTGCCATATAGACTAAGCACCAGACTAATCACCAGTGATTCTCTCGAGCGAAAAAAAGCAGCTAAATAGACGGTTTAAGTAAACTACTAAACGATACTAGTCTAATTCTTACTATTCACACTGGCTAAACTCGAATCTGGTGGCATGACAAAACTGGTTCCCACAATCGAACTTAAAGGTTAGTATTATTTAGAATATATTTGTTTTATTGAGTCATTGTTGAAGTGGACTACAGTTTAATCTGGGCTAAGATGGCACCAGACTAGTAAGGTGTATAAGTACATTTATATATATGTAGACTAGAGTTGTGGCCACCCGTGTTGGCTTTTTCGATCGCCATTGGCTGCTTGTAAACATTATACGTATTGGTGACGTTATGGCCCACAATCGACCTTTACATATCAGGCTATAAAAGAAATCGAGTGATCTGTGAAGTGTCTTTCCACCTATTAGGTGAGGTGTCATAGTGGTCTTCATCACCGGCACTTGTGCTATGCTGCACAAAACCGCAGCCAGTGCAATATCTATATATTGTGCAGCGGTCGGTGCATTATAACTTATAATGCACTCGTTGTGGTCTACAAAACCGCAACCAGTGCGTTATAAGTTATAATGCACTCGCTGCGGTCTGCAGCAGTGCAATATACAAATTATGGCACTGGCAGTGCCTTTGAACTGCCACCGCAGAGTGGTACATAATACATTATGAACTCTTGCTATTATGAACCACTACCGTGGATCATGATACACATGCATTTGGACCACTTCTATAGCTTCTATAATAGAGAGGGTATTTTATCATGGCCCCATGCAGAAGAGCTCAGGACACACTTGTAACTCAATAAGTGAAAAAAATTAATGCTAAATGTTTTAAGAAAATATGAAAGTATTTTACACCCATGCACACCTAAAGTATTAGAAAAACTATTGGTTTAATTGACTTGGTTTGACTTAATATTATAAAACACTTTGATGTTTCAGGGCATGTGTTGGCTTGTTTGATGTCCATTCATCCATAATTGGATTTGCTAGGCAGAGTGGCTGCATTGGAAGGATAGCATTAAAGAAATAATTACGATTTAACAGGTGGTCTTTCAATAAAGATAGTCACTAATACAGGTTTTACCATGCTTGTCTACTTTCATTGTGTAAGACAAACTTGTAGTTGGGAGTGGTTAGTAGAGGTGTACACTCCCATACAGCAGTGATATAGTACAAACATTAATATCCCTGCATACCACAGCATTTTAACTATATCTCTTGAACCCACTGTTGTCTCAATTATCAACCATAGACCATGACCAAAAGATTATTCATGAAATAATTCAAAGAATTTTAAACAGAATTTTTGGAAATATAGTTTTCAACTAAGTACTAGGCTTGTGTCAAATATGCCAACATAATAAACAACATTTTTTAATTTTTTTTATTTATTATTAATTTGCAAAGCCCACCAGGGGCAACACGCTAATGTGCATTACAAATCACAAATTATTTAGCTTATCTACAATGTTCTTAAAAGTGTCAAGGTTAATTGTGTCAATGTTATCAATTTTCAAGTTATTCCAATCAATAATTGATCTTGGCAGAAAAGAATACTTGTATAAATCAATTCTGGATTGCAGCTGTGCAAATTTGAGGGGATTATTGGCACGAGTTTATGATACAGGGGTTGGCTGGGGTAAACAACAGTTGGTAGCACCAGTAAGTTTCTCACAATCTTGAATAATAAGATAAGTCTAGCATTCCTTCTCCTACTTTTTAAACTTGGCCATTGAAGGTAATTAAGCATATCTGTAATACTGTGTTGTTGACTGGATCTGTGTCATGGTTTATTAAGAACAAATCTTGCAGCTCGGTGTTGGATCATTTCTAATTTGCTAACTGTTGTTTGGTGATAAGGATCCCAGATGGCTGAGCAGTATTCAATAGAAGGTAACAATAATTGTTTGTATAAGTGTTCTTTGATTTGTATTGGGGCATTATATAAATTCCTTTTCAGAAATCCAAGAAGACAGTTTGCCTTTCCACAAATATAGTTAACATGAGGTTCCACGATAGTGTATGATGGAGGTGGATACCAAGATAGGTGTGCTCTGATACAATATTCAATGGAATATTAGACATTTTATAAAAGTGCTTTTACTGTGGTGGGTTGTAAATTGTAAAATATTGCATTTGGGAATGTTAAATTCCATCAGCCAGTTGCTAGCCCATTGTATTAGGGAATCTAAGTCATTTTGCAGTATTCTGTGATCGTTGGGCGTAGCTATAGTTTTATAGAGTAGAATGCCATCAGCAAATAATCTAATTTCACTCTTGATGTTTGTTACAATATCGTTAATGTAAATTAAGAACAACACAAACCAAGTACGGAACTTTGTGGAACACCGGATGTAACTTAACATGTAGAAGATATAGAGCCTTCTACTACAACCTGTTGGGTACGACCATGAAGGAAGGACTCTAGCCATTGTAAGACAGTTCCTCATATACCATAGTAATTCAATTTGTAGAGAAGTCTAGAATGAGCTACTCTGTCGAACGCTTTAGAAAAGTCTAATATAGCAGCATCAATTTGCAGGTTCCTGTCAATATCTTTTGCAATGTCATTAACAGTAATGAGTAATTGAGTCTCACAGGAATGTTTTGATCTAAGTCTGGTTTTCTGAAAGGATATTCTGGTCCTCCAAATGCTTCATAATTTGACTCACTATGATATGCTCAATTGTTTTACAAACTACTGAGGTGAGTGAGATAGGACGGTAGTTGCCTGGGTGAGCTTTGGAACCTTTTTAAATATTGGGGTGACATAGGCATGCTTCCATTGTAATGGGACTTCACCAGATTCTAGTGATTGTTTGAAAATATGAGTTAGAATGGGAGATAATTCAGCAGCTGTGACCTTCAGTACATACGGATGTAAGGAGTCATGTCCTGGGGATTTGGATGTTTCACAGGTACTTAACAAATTGTAGACTCCTTGTTCGGTAATCTCAAATGTAGGTAAAGATGGAAATAAGGATGGACCTTTGTTAGGAATGTTACTATTATCTTTGGATGTAAAGACAGGCTGAAAGTGTTGATTGAGGGTGTCTGCTTTTTCCACAGGATTGGTTATGATATGACCATTTATAGGATTTATTAATGTACTAATACCATTGTTTTCTTGCTTTCGTGACTTGATGTAGTGCCATAAAGACTTTTTGTTACTGTCTGGTGATGAAGTTAGGTTTGTCAGGTAGGATTTGTGTTGGTACTTTAGTTTATGATCTACCTCTTTTTGTATTCATTCCAGTCATTATTTCAACAATAACGCTTTGCTCTTCTATAAACTCTTTGCTTTTTACGTACGAGTCGTTTTAAAGCAGAAGACAGCCAGGGAACACTGTGAAAAAAGAGGGATATAAGATGGTATTTCCAGTGGCTTATTGAATACAAAAAAGCTTGGTATAACCTGTATTATACTAACAATCTCATGTAAGACTTCAGTTAATGTGTTAAATATACTGAAACCATATATGCGATGGTATAGTGTGGGCATTATATTAGATATAAGCTATTTGAGGTAATGTGGTAAATAAACTGAAACCATATATGCAATAGTATAGTATGGATTATACTAAAGTATAAAATGAGTATAATACAGGATTTATATTAAGGCTTATTTGTATTCAATAAGCCACTGGAAATACCATATTATATCCCACTTTTTGCACAGTGAAGGTGAATTCTTGTACTTAATTTCTTGGTAGGAGTATGAGTGTTTATTATTTCTTGTAAATTTTGTAATAAGAAGGAGTAATTTTCATCTTAGCTTTGGGGTGATGCTTGATTTATTTCAAAGTAATCGTGTGACAAGTCTGATAATTTCTCTCTTATTTTTCCCCATTCAGCTAGCTTGTAAAGGTAAAAAGTTCTGGGATGTTGTTTAATTACACGTTTAGGAATCTTGATGGATACTAAAACAGCGTCGTGGTCACTCAAGCCTGGAAGTGGTTCACATGATATCACACAATTAGGATTAGTAGTAAAACATAATAGGCTGGATGCTATGCCAGCATAATGCTGGCATATTAGGTTGACATTTCAAACTATGGAGATTAATTCCATCAAAATAGATCGATACTCCCTAATAGAGCAGTTGGTGGAAACTGCAAAGAGCACTCAAATGCATTGTACATAGCTCCTTAGATCGATACTCTCTAATAGAACAATCATTTTATAGTGAAATACCCTAATAGAGCATTAACTGGTTAAAAATTAATGTTCCATGGTAATTGTCACAAATGTTGCTAACTTAGGAGCATAATGCAAGCGTAATAGGAACACTGAAAGAACATACTGGGTGAAAACTTAGGGAAATTCCTGAAAGAATTTGGGAAAATTTTTGCATATTTGACTCAGGCCTACTTTGAACCTTAGATATCCCATAATTTGTGACTGGGTCTGCAAAAACAGGGTATGTGGGAACATGATTTTTGCCACTTTTTCAAACTTCCTTGACTCAACTTTTTATACAAATCTACTATAGTACTATGGCCATGAAATTTTTATCATTCAGTAAGCTTTTATTTGACTTTATGGACTATGGTGCAAGTTACAGAATGCAGATAATCTGTTCAAGTACTAAGATATGACCTTTAGTGTGATGGGGTGTAGTTTGTGCCCACATTCCCTGTTTTGCAGGCTCAGTCACATTTATACATCACTTGAAAGGTCAACCAAAAATGTTATTTTGAAATATTAACAAAACACAAAGTTTCAGTTGATTTTGTAACTTCAGGTCGATTATCTTTTATGAAATATCAAAATAATAATTTTGCGGCCATAGAAACCGGGGCTAAAACTTTGTAGCACCATAGGTACTACAAACACATCCAGTTTCATCAAAATCCAAAAAGTGACTCTAAAGTTCTTGTTGATTTGACATGGAATGACCCATAAACCAAAACCTGAACCCAACACTAAATTAAACAGATGTAACACCCTGAGAACTGTTATTATAGACAACTTGTTGGTAGATGTACATACCCTACATCAACTTTACAGCTGGGAGGACATACTGATAAAGAGGCTTTGAGAATTACCTGTTAATTGCAATTAATCCATATTATAGTAAATGTATAATTATGTCTATTACATATCCACAAGTGATCAAGTTATGGGATACTTACTGAACTTTGGTGAGAGACTATAAATTATAATCTATTGTATATAGTTGATGTCCAGTTTCAATGTTTTGATAGGCCCAACCACAAAGTTTCTGTGTTTAGTTGTGCTAACTTCCATATGAAAAATGCCAGATCCACACATACCTGTTCCCCTTCCCTCTATAAATTAACCCAAACTATTAGCATATTATTACAAACTCAACTATTATCAAAGTTAGCAGTTGCAAACAGCAGTAAAACTATAATGAATACTTCCTAAGCGTCAGTTCAAAGCATTAATCCTACTACAGCATGTAAAGAAAACTAAATAAGTCAGCTAAATGTGTTAGTGCACGAGTTATTTCAAGAGGTATTTCTTCCTTATTTCTTCAGCAATATTGCTGCAATCAGCATTGATGAATGCATCATACACTCTCCTCCAGGAGACTTCAACATCAGTGGACTCGGTAAACTTTCTAGCCAAAGCTATTTGACACTTGATGACTTTTTCTCTGGCCTCATCTTTAATTATGTCAATATCCCTTGACACAGTATGCTCATTAAGAAGGAATGTTGCTAACAGCTGCCAATTTGCTGTCTGCTTTACCCACTTCAGTAGCTCAGGGTATGACATCTCCTCTGCAAAATTATACGTAACTATCTTGGGATTACTGCTAACAGATTAATACTGACCAGCTTATACTGAGCCAAGCCTTAAAACAACATAAGCATGAAATGACTAAACTATCTGACTAACAATTCTTGCTTTGTTCTAATCTGCCTAGGTCTGTGTTTTCAAGATTGATTTCTGTAGGTAAATATAAAAATCTAAGCACTGAGCCTTCCAGTACCTTTGAGAACACAATTGAAGTGATTGCAAATGACATTATTTATCTCCCTGGCAAAGTTAAACATGTTCCAAACTAAATAAGGAACCAAAATTTTAATTTGCGGCAAGTTTTTCTCAAAAGCACAACAAATTTTATGTGATGTACCAAATTTACCCTTGTGTAGGAAGCATCACGTGTAGGGCTATATGTGACTGGATTTTGGAAAAACCATCCAAATCGCACATGAGAAGTTTTGTGATAAACGGCTTTAAAGAATTGAAGCCAGCATAACTCTCCAAAGATAGCAAGCACGTGTATGAAATTTACACAAACGATGCATCAATCTGTTACCTTTCAGGCCACTTCCAGTACTTGTAGCTGCTTGTAGAGTTTTCCGCCAAATAAGACAGAAAATCTGAGCAGTTGGACGAGCGAAGTAGTATCACGAGTGCTCACAAAGCAGTGGAGGGTGGGGGGAGGCGGGGAGGGCAAGAGATAGAGCTCAAAATGAAGGCAGACCATGACTGAGGTCCAGACACGAGATTACAGCACTGTGCTGGCTCCTTAGTGGCTGATATGTAGCAAAATCAACAGAGAAAACATCTGGCCAACATTATAAGGCTGTCCACCAGTAAACCACTGATTCATGCCAAGCCAGGTCCTTCACAAGGCCTGAAACCTCCATTTGAGCACTCCATACTACCCAGAAAAGACATCTGTTAAAACCAGCCTCGAGCAGTTTGAGTAGTACTGAGGGTCAAAACTAGTAGTACGATAGTGTAGCTATCCACTGGTGGTGTTAGTTTGATTTTGTCTGATGTGTGATTTGGATCAGTTTTGTAAAATCTGGTCACATATTAAGAAATTTTGTAGGAATATTCCTACACTATTGAATTTTGTAAGAAAGATTCCTACACATGGTACAATGTGTAGGATATTCCTATGCTTGTAGGAATTATTCATACACTGCAATAAGATGTCTTACACTTCACTCAATGTGTAGGAATCTTTCTTGCAAAATTCAACAGTGTAGGAATACAGTATTTCCTACAAAATTCTGCAAAAATTCTCAATAATGCTCTATACATGTAGGAACCATGTTCCTACACAAATGTAAAATTCCTTCCTGCACTTTACCCCAAAATTATGATTTCTTATTTAATTTGGAATATGTTGTTAATATCCATGACAAAATTAATTGTATTTTGTACCATCCTAGTATATACACCTAGACCCCCAGATTTATGTATTTTAGCATGCATGGAGCTTGTCATTACAACTTTTGTCAATATATGAACCATAGTTACCCACCACTTTACCACCCCTGCATACACAAGCAATCATGGTCAGCAACACTCATGAAAAAGTTATCACTCTAAAATGCCTACACATGTGTGTGTATAGCTGCAACACACAGTGAGTTAATAATACAAAGTAGTGTTCATCTACAAATGCATTCACACTTTCCCATATTATGGAAATTATGGGTCATATAAGTATCATGATCACTCAAACAACTCACTCTTGGCTGTTCCTTTTAAACTTGACGCAACTACAGAAGACTTTGCAGGAACCTTCTCACCTACAGAAACGAAATGATATATGTAAGTAAACATACAGGTAAGACAATCTGCCAGAAAAATATATCCTCGAAAGGTCACAACATAACTAAGATGTTGAGCATCAATAGTGTATCCTAACTATCTTATTTCTAGTGTAAATGAGGTCTCCATTGTTACACAATGAGACTACAGAAACTGGTGTAGGCATACATATATTTGTTATTTGTACAGGGAGAAAGCATCTGTGTAGTGTATTCCTAGCACTGCATACTGACAATATACAGTTAATTATATATGTAGTTACAACAAGGTCACAAAACACTTGTATTAAATTTTACTAGGAACAGAATCTATACCAATATTGTTATCTGTATAATTAAAGATCACACAAAACTAATGCTTAGATGAATAACATCCATCAACACAAAACTATACACAATGGCATGATCAAGAAAAGCAGGAGAATAATGCATTAATGTCCTTGACAGTGCTATTGTTTGTACAAATATTGATATGGTTATTCAGTGGAATTAATATTAATTAATTGTTTAACATTCTAACAAATACAATACTTGTGCCACTGCTATCAGGGTATACATATTTTAATAAGGATGATCCGCTTCTTACTTTCAGCTGTGGCTGTCAAAGTTGATGTTTCAGTAGAAGAAGACACTACAGGCATATTCTCATCTATTTATAAATACATCACACTATAATAATACTTTGTATTGTAAATACAAACCTTGATCAGTAACAAGACTGCAGTAATAATCCTTGGGCAATGGCTTATCCTTAACAGGACAGCGTAGCTGCTTTCCTTCAAGTAGCACCTCAACTCTAGCATGTAGCTGATCACAGTAGAAACATGGGATATAGGCTATTGGCATCTTTGAAGCTGGCATGAAATCCGTCACTATTTCTTCAAGCTTTGACTGAAAGAACTCCAGCAGGTCTCTACGTTCTTTAGCTGAATGTTCAGTATCAGCTGACAAGATGATGGACAATTTGATGCAGTGTTCCTCTTCAGCTAAACTGACACAGTAATCCTGGCCATTTCCTAGTACCATCTTTGCCTTTCCTTTCCTCAACCTGAAAACGAATTGTATAAACAAATGTGTATTATTATAGCAACATTATTATTATTACTATTATTTACTCATTTTAACATTGTAATAAAAGTATTTGAAGTGGTAATCAACAATTTTTAGTTTAAAGCATTTCAGCACTAAAATGAATATCAGATAAAAGTAATAACATTATACTAAGATATCCTCATTGTGGTAAAGTCAATAGAAGTGTAGCTTTATCATAAACAGTACCACAACTACACTTTCATTTTAGTAAACATACAAATTGTAACTCACCAAATCAAGTCTTCATGATTCTCAGTGTTCCAGTTGATACATTCAGCAACCATGGTGTTGTAAATTGTTGGTGAAATGAAGCGATCAGGGAAGTAGTAGCGAACTACCTTTACATTGGGGTCATCTTCACTGGGGATCTGCTTATCATTTTGTGGATCTTCAGGCAACAGGGTTGGGACAATCAATAACCCCTCTTCTTGATGAAACTTATCATTCTCTTCCAAGAAGTATGTGGTAGTGCTGATTTCTGCTACAAAGCCAAACCTTTTCATAAGAGCAACTGCTTCTTGGGAATCTGCCTCAGAACCAGTAACACACTCAGATTTATTGAACAGATCCAGCATGTAAGACAGAAAGCTTCCCAAAAGGATACCATTTTCTATAAGAAGAAGAAACGAATTTCCATAGCGACCAGTAATACGCTGATAAGGGTGGGCAAGCAAGAGGTAAGACAAAAGCTTGGTTAGCCAGTGGGGAGACAGGAAGACAAGCTTCTGAAGACTCTTAATGGATTGAAAATGCAAGACAGTACCTCTGTTATGAAAATACTCTAGTGCTCCAACAAATTCCTTGCTATCAATGGTAACAGGAAAACCACATTCTTCAGTGACAGCATGAAACTCTTTGGTTGTGAGCACTCCCTTCTCAATGGAAAGCAATCTTCTTTCGATCTTAAGGTATACAACTGGATGCTCTTTCAAAAGGATCGGTTGAGAGAGCTCAAACACAGCATTCTGCAGCCTAGAAATCTCTGCTGGATTTCTGCACTTGTTGCTAATGAAAATGCAATACTTTCTGAGTGCCTGTACAAGACCCTCACGGTGTCCTGCAAGGTGATGAGCATATGGTTTTCCTTTAAGCTCTTGTGCCAATTGCTGAATGACATCTTCTTTTGCCTGTTCAGCAGAATCCCCAAGCAAATCAAGATGAGTAGCAACAAGCAGGATTACTGGAAGCAAATCAGCCTTATCATTCTCACCCCCTGGAACATGGCATATCGAGTGGACGGTCTTCATCCAAAAGTGCACATTCTGAGAATTGGTCATGGGATCAGATCTCAGTGTGCTGGATCGAACTTTGACATTGCTGGATAAAGGTTGGGAGGCATTGAACACCACCATGATGATGTTGTCCTTTCTAATGAATACTGAGTGTGTACTGTGGTACATGATTTGTCCAGCGAAGTCCAGTATGGTAACATCTATGCCATCCTCATCTCCTAAATCAATGCTTGGAGCTTTCATTGCTTGTTTGATTTCGCTGGTATCAAGCTTCAGCTTTGGGGTTGGTGCTGAATATTTGGTTGGCAAATCCTTTTTCCTTGGAGAAATGAAATTCATAGCCTTCTTAAGAAATGTAGGCCTGGCGGTGGGTATTCCTGGTGACAATTCATCTGGGTAGTGTATGGCTTTTTCAGGCATCTTTTCACCAGTAGCAACTTCTGTGTGGCTTTTAGCTGACTCCTTCAAATCTCGCAGAAACTTTTCTTGAAGTCGATCTGAAACTTGATCAGCAGTTATTTTTGTCCAGTTACTTGTATTGAGGATAGACATGTCAGCACCTTCTGTGGCTCTCTCCTCTTGGTAAGGGTCTCCTACCAAAGTTGAAACTAAGCAGGTCTTTCCAACGAACTCAGGTCCAAAGAGCAATAATTTGATACCAAGTGCTTTAGCTTTTCCTTGTTGGAGGGCCAGTGAGTACGCTATCTTCTCAAATGCACGAAGTCCATCTAATAGGCAAAACTAGCATTACTAACCATGATGGCAATACATGTTAAAAATAAGCAAAAATGTGCTTATTTATGACCGGATCTACAAAAACCTGACACAATCGCGCATTTGTCAAATTCCTGTTTATTAATCTTCTTAATCAAGTGTACTCTCTGGCAAGTTTCAGCTTCATATGCCAATAACTTTAGGAGTTACAGCACTACAAAATGGCAACAATAGAGATATCGATTTGTACAGCAAAAAAAATTCTGTATCCTTGAGTTTACTGCAAAGAAACAAACCCCTCTTGGGCAGGCGAATAGGATGATATCCAGGGTTTCATTGTTAGTCCCTTCCTTCACTACGAAAGAGGCATTTAAAAATTTTATGGAATTTTTTTCAATATTATGCAAGCATTTAACCCAATGTACACGTGTATTCAATGCTTTATTAATTTTGGTTTGCGCGATTGTGTCGGGTTTTCGCAGATCCGGTCACATTTATAATAACAAGTACATGGAATTTTAAGTTGGATAGGAATCAAAGGAAGAAAAGGTAGGGAATTGCTAAAAAGTAGGGGTCAAACAAAGAAAAAAGTTGTGAAACAGTGGAATAGCTAAAAAAAAGTTATGGAACAAGGAATGTTGCCTACATGTGCAGAAATACTAGTGGATATGATATTTAATCCCTAATAAATTCAGTCATGGTTATAGACTGAAGTTTAAGAATTTAATGTCCATTAGTGTGTCAGCAGGCCTTCTTTTTAATCCACTAATCCAACTTAAAATTCCTTCTAGCTACTTGTCTGTTTACATTTAAAATAACATAATCATACAAGTGAAGTAGCACATAGTGGTATTAAAGGCATCAGGAAAGCCATAAAAGTAATTATATGCAGAACGAGTGTCCCAACAATCAATTATGTTATGAAAAGGGAGGTGGCCATTATGTATTGTCTTCAGTCATACTCCGCCTGTTACGCAGCATTACAAACAAAGAACAGTACAAGGAGTATCTCTGCAATCAATCCAATCGCTACAGAAAATATGGGCTCGTGATAAGCACAATAGCCAACACAGTCACAGGGAAGCCTCATCATGCTATTGCAAATCGAAACCTTGCGATTTCAGCAAAAAGAACTGGAACACAAAGTAGGACAAAGGCAAGTCCATGATGCATGTATTGTACTGCATTTGGTGAAAAGGCACATTTCAGGATTAAGTGACATTGAAATCATGCCCATTGCTTACTTCATTATTGAGTTATGCTTGGCTGAAAGCATCATTTAGTTAATTAGTTAGTTAGTCAGTCAGCATAAAACTCTGATAAATAGAAATTTTTAAATTTCATAAATGTTTTTGTTAGTTGGTCTGAAGACATTGTTGGGAATGGCTGTGCCTAACCAATGCTGCTAAGTTGTCATGAAGGGAAATTCAGGATGGTTTTAGTGTGATATTTTTGACTGGAAAAGCTGAGTTTTTCATTATCCCCAATATACAGTACTACCATACTTTATAACTATGTGACGGGATCTGCAAAAACCTGATAAAATAACAAATTATTTGAATTCTATATCATTAAAAGTAATGTTTATTAGCCAAGTGTATGGTCTGGTAAAGTTTCAGCCTCAGAAAATTTGGATTTACAGACTTACTAAGTAGCAACTACAGAAAGATTGAGCAATAAAATCAAGCACTCACCAAAATGGTCGTAACCCATGAATGCAATGATATATGGAGTTTAGACATAGACCTCTGTGTTTACTATGAATAGAGGAATCGATTGCTGGGTAAGGTTTTTCTGTATCATCTTCTTAGAGGGACAAAAATTTATTAGTCAAGAAAGATTGGTAGCATACTACCTCTTTGACCTGACTTAAAGAGAAGTACATAACTTATTTTCCCATTTAGGCTACTGCAGACATGCCAACTCTCATGCATTAGGCGTGGGTTTCACTCTTTGGCTAGTAATCTCATGCTCTCACGCCTAACCCTCTGTTTATCACTCTTTCAGCTTAGTTCTCATGCATTTCTCACACCTGATTTGCTTCGTAATTAGCCCTGTGCTTAAAATTGAACAGACCAGTGCTTATTTTTGTACTTAGAACATGCAGCAACGACTTTCTTTTTTTTTGGTTTTCACTACCAAAAATCCTGGAGCTGCACTTGAATCTGGTCCACATTGCTGGTAGTGTTTGATGTCTCACTCCTAAATTTGTTCAGAGGTTGGCATCTCTGCTACTGTAGCAAAGCAAAGAATTTTGATTAACACTCTCACCACCACAACTGCCATATGGCGGTTTTGATATATAAATGCCCATAGCATCACATTCTAAGCACTTTGTAACTTCATTCGAGTGTTTTAGTAGCTCCTGCGCTTATCCACTGAGCAGCAGCCACACCTTTAAGTGAACAGGAACAGGGATAACAGGTCTCTCATGAACGATCATGCGTAATGCCTACTTTCAAAACGTCGATAACAAGCATTGTAGATGATTCTTCGAAGTAATAGTGGCGTTAATAATGAACAGAAACAGTAAGGAGAAGGATTATGTAGGGCATGTTGCTACTTTTTTACGCCTCAATACAGTGACCTTATATCTGTAGGTGCATGTGCACTTGCTTAAATACTATAAAACCAGACGTTTGATCATCGCTTCAACTGTAAACAGGTTAGCGATGTTTATTGTGTCATTATAATCAGTCCTAGCCTGTAAAGTAGTTTCACGTTTGGTTTCTCTTAGGCTGATTTGTGCACTTTAAAATTATATAATGGCTTTGTGGTTGCTCTTGTGTAAACAGTAACACAATAATCGAACTTATTATTCTTTAGCTAGTAAATTGATATATAGTAATATAGGAATACATGTATATGGTGTGTAAGTTATAATAGCAGTTTAGAAGCAGTAGATTGAAGACCTCTACAAAATTTGGTGGTGTCGGGGGTTAAAACTACTCTTGAGCAAGCAAATAAAATGATATTCACATAGTTACCATCCCTTTTGTCACAAAGAACAAAGCATTAAACAAAAAATTATGGAATTTTTGTGTGTTTCACCCATTGTGAACAATGTAAAACTAATCTTGTACGATCATAGGTATCAGGTTTTTGCAGATCTGGTCACATATTAATGTATCATTATCCACAGTGGGTTTATAAAAGGGATTGTCATTTTTTTTTGCAAAATTCTACATAGAACACGCACAAACCATTATGAAATTAAAAGTATCCTTCAACTCAAAAGAACAAAAAACCTTCTGGCGGTTCTTTTCAATGAGTATAGGTCAATAGAGAGTATCAAGTGAAAGTATATAATTTTGTGACAAAACTTAAATTTGCCATTTAGTTGATCTTCATGTTATTATCATTATTATTAATAATTATCACAGCTTAAAAACTGGTACAACAATCCAATACCTAACCAAGGCATTGGCATATGTAATTACATACACACTCACTAAGTTACAATATTCAAACATCATCTTAATAATATGCTGACAGTCCCTAATAAAACAGTCTTTTAAGCTTCAAATACTTCAGTAACACTGACAGACCTAGAGGAGCGGAGCCCGGAGTACCAATAACCATGGAACCACTGTAATAGGCATTTGTCATAACCGCTGGATGGAAAATTGTAAATCTCGATACTTGTTAAGTTTCTCAGCTATAGGCACTTTCCATAACTTCTGGATGGAAATTTGTAAATCTCAATACTTATCAAGTTTCTCATTATTAATATATTATTATTATTATTATTATTATTATTATAAAATACACGCACACAGTTTACTAATGACAAATTATATAAACTGGTAAGAGTCAGTTTCAGCTCGAGCACTACCCAGTACTCGAGCACTACCCAGTACACGAGAGCTGTAATACCCAGCGAAGGATTGAAGCTGTACCAAGTAGAGCAAGCCTTTGCAGATGGAAATATTTAACGTCAAGCAAATTGAGCAAGTCAACATACTGGGTAAATGTCTTGGAAATTGCACTAAGTGTACCAATTACAATTAGTGTAACAGAGGTTTTCTTCTTCCAAAGCATTTCAAGTTCAATTCTAAGATCTTGATATTTCTCTATCTTTTCGTTCTCCTTGGATACGATGTGATGGTCTGCTGGGATAGAAACATCAATGAGCTGCACTGCATTGTCCAATTTATCAATCAGTACTATGTCTGGATGATGAGCAGGAATCAATTTATCAGTCCACACATTAAAATCTCTCAAAAGTTTAACTTTGTTATTATTAGTGTTATTACTAGGACTGGGTCACACATAACCAAGTAAATTGTTCCCATATAATTATAAAAAAACTGTATTTACTTTCTCTAACTGTGATGCATAATAAGTACAGTAGGACCTCCATTATCTAAGCATCCCTTTGGGTGCCAGTTCAATCATAAAAATATTCATTTGTATGAATAAATGAAGTCCATCCATTTACAACCACTCCAATAGAACTGGCATACGCTTACTTTAATAGAACGTTCGCCTAATGATGGAATACTCCAACAGAGCAGTCACTAAACGGGTGTTGCAATGCATCATTTTGGGGGAATTATAGAATAGTTGCAATCGTAGCTCCCTGAGACATGGTGCTACAGAACTAAAAGGGGGTGTTGCAATGCATCATTTTTGGGGTGTTATACAATAGAACATTCCACTAAGGATGGAATACTCTAAAGAACAGTCACTTATACTGTTTGGACAATCAAAGGCTCAGATAATCAAAATTCAAGATTCTACTGTATTAGCTGGTTGTGTCACCATTGCATAGCACTTTATGGTAGCCTCTACCTTGTATAAATAGTTTGAGTTTTGGCCATATATGGAAAAATGAAAGGCTGCCAAACTCAAACTATATATTGCTATCAGAAAATCTATTTTATTGATTAGCATTAGCTTGCACACTTTGCACTGCAGATTAGGAGTTTCGCATTTGATGGCATTATCCACTTGCTTTCAACCCAATAGGTAAGACATAGGAGGTTGTCAATCGCTTATTCAGTATCCACACTTTCCCATTACTACTGCTGGGTAGGCTTGCATCAATTATCCCGGCATAATTTTTGGCATAATAGGGGATGAAAAGCATAAAGCATAATGCTGGCATAATGGAGCATAATTAAGAGCATAATAGGAAATATTCTGCCACACTAAGTATAACTTCTGCTATAACAGTCACAAATTCAATGGCTAACCTGTTTTGGATGGTGAAATGATTCTTAACAATCAGTAGGAAAATGCACTACAGTTGTAGCTACTACAAGTTTGCACTTGACGGAATGAATGCTTTTCATTGTGGGTTTGAGTTTTATAGGACACATGTATAGTCATGTGCCAACTAGTATCAAGGCATGGCAAAGCAGTTTAGGTGAGCTTCAGTCATTGTATTTGGTATTATATAAAGTGTGTTATCATCTGATTTTGAATAAAATGTGATATGATGATTATGATTATTGGAATCTCAATTGGAGACAATACCTCGGAGCGACAATACAATAGAAGCTCTGATGATAGTAAAGTTTAGTAAGTCAGTATAGCTAGTGAATGTCTGGACAATGAAAATAGTGAAGTCTCTGCAGGTCTGCAGTGAGACTGGGGTATACCGTAAATATCAAACCAGGAAAATATTTCAAAATGATCGAGGTTCTCTAATAGAACAGTCATCGTGTGCAAGAGAGAGAATGAGAACCAATTAAAGTATTTGTCCCCAGGAGGCTAATATGTACTTGGCATGGTGCTGCAAATGGAAGTAACATAATATTATACTGAGCAGTTGCTGTCCTCTGAATACCAATTGCTACAAATCAGAAGATCAATCAGAAACCATGTATAATATTTTCTACGTAATTATTTGCATACAAAGCTACAAAGATATTAGACAAGAAAATCCTTATAGCTTTAGAAGGACTGTAGATATGCACCTGCTCTAATATGCTACATCCCAATTTCAAGCTGTTGTTATTATTTGTATGTTGCAGTTGAATTGACACTTCTCCATTTACATTCAATAATTTGAAGAACTTCTCCACACAAAGAAAAAGCACACAAAATAAAAGCATAATGCATTTCTAAAAAGCATAAAAACAAGCAAAAATTTGGGGAAATGCCAAAAAAGCATAATAGGCAAATTTTGGAGCATCATAGACTCAAGCCTTCTGCTGGGTTGACTGAACCAATGGCAGTAAAAACCAGTAGAAAAATTGAGATGTGTTACAAGACCTCATCGGTTACCAGAAAAATTAACTACTGGACAGACTTTGCTACCGCACAATCATCGTCACCCACTACACTATGCACATATGGGAACACAAATTACACACACATACACACATACACACACAGAGTTAATCATGGCTAGGAAAGGAACAGTGATAGCTGGGAAAATGTCTGTGTGTGTACATGTGTATACGTATAAGTGTGAGCGAGTGTGTGTGTGCGTGCGCGTGTTTATTTTGTGTGCACATATGTGTCAGTGTACAATATAAGGGAAAATTATTGCTTGGACAGAATGGCCAATCAAAAGTAAATTTGATTGGCCATTTCTGAAATTGTATGGCCATAAGATAGAAGTGTACTATCCTAGCGTGCGAAGCACACTCCACAGTGCAAAGCACAAGCCTTCTAGGGGGGTCTGGGGGCATGCCCCCCCCAGGGAAATTTTTGAAAAGGGAGCAATCTGAGACCACTTTCAGCTACTTATCACTGAACTTTATGCACATGCATTTTACAGAGAATTAATTGAGTAATACACGTACAAAATTTGTGTTGCTGCATACATATTTTACTATGAATCAATGTATTGTACAGCCAGTTTGTAGGCTTAGCTAGGCTAAATGTTTTGTTACAAGTAGTATTGAGTCAGCACAGATTGAATGATCAACTAGCTATTGCTAAAGTTTCTCTTGTGAATAGCAATAGATCAAAACTTACTCTCGAACTTTCCGTGTGCAGAACACTTTTATCACGTGACTTTCATTCCACTTTCTCCAGCCACTGCATCTCTACAGATTATAACCACGAAATGGCCATCTTATACTTAATATCGTACCTCCACTTCGCAAAAATTACTTTCTTTTCTTCTCTTGGAAGGCGCCACTCGTGTAGTCAGTGTAGTGATCACTTCTTCACAACATCAACAGTAACCCACAATAGATAATTTGGGTAAATACGAGGTGCAGTGCTCTAGCTTATGCATGCGCATCGAGTCGATGCTTCGACGGGATCGAGACATCATGTAGTGATTAAATAGCTTCGGTAAGGAAAGTTAACGATACAACAATAATAATAACTATAATATTGCATGTTATAAAGACTAATAATAAAGAATTACAGTTGTAAAAAAATTGATCGGCACAAATGGCTGACCAACGGCTACATTGATCGGTCAACAGCATCACTTGGTCGGAAAATGGCCGAGGGCCGACCGTTATATTGTACTCTGTGTGTGCATTCATCCATGTACGTGCGTGCGCATGCTTATGTGTGTGTGTGCGTATGTTTGTGGTTTTGTTTATGTCTGCATCTGTGTGTCTGTGTATGTGGGTGCATGTGTATACATATGGTAGTGTGTGTGGCCCAACCATCACAAGTAGCTAGCTAGCCTAGCTCAATGCTAGTTACGCTACACTAGATTCAAGGCAGCACACAAACAATGCTGTAACAGCAACAGCGCATGTACCACATTATTTGAAACACGACTACTACAAAAAGTTTGACAAAGACCTGAATCCAATTGATTGATGTCATTGATCGATTGATTAAATATGTATTTAGGGGGAAGTATCTTTAACACATCTAGTAAATGCATGTGTAAAGTATTTGAATTTTCAAAATGGAGTTGAAGGTTGTGCCACATAGAGCACACTAAACATCTGAATCATTCGGATTCTACCAGTAAGAGATTTCTCCATGAGGACCATGACATTTCAGTGCAGTTGTGTTTTAGTCTACTATCCGCACACCCAAAGCGCATACACCTATGATAAAGTCAATTGGAAAAGAAGCAAATTCTGCTCTATAATGATACACTCAATGACATGGGTTGGATGGAACAGGAAGTGGAAAGAAGGTCAAGTCATTTGTGAATTGTAATGTGTATCACACAGTGATTAACCGCATTAATTGCAGTATCTAGATACTATATCCATAGACAGAGTTGGGGGTAACTAATTACTTTTGTAACTAAGTTATATAACTGATTAATTTTAAAGTAACTAGTAATATAACTAGTTACTTGCTTAGTAACTTGTAACTAGGAGTAATTGTCTGAAAAGTAACTAAGTTACAATAGTAACTAATTACAATAGTTACATTGTAACTATAACTAATTATGCTTTAAAAACAAGAGCACTTCAATTTTTGTGCTATATATGCTACAGCCACATTATGTAGACAGATTCTGTGTACTGCTCTCTATGATTCAGCTTGAGTAACAGATGTAGCAATAATTAAACTGACCTGAAATAGCCACAGAATTGTTATTTCAATTGAACATATGTATTGCATCCCTTACTGATGTATATCTGAGCAAAATTCATGTTACAAAAGCTAAAAACAAGATAGTACGAAAGTAACTAGTAACTAGAGTACTTAGTTATCTTTTGAAAAGTAACTGTAACGCAATTAAGTTACATGGGATAAAAGTAACGCATAACTAGTAATTAGTTACTTTTCTGAAGTAACTACCCCAACTCTGTCCATAGATAGTAGAGTAAATAAAAGGGATAGGAAACGCAATAACGTTACATCACAAAATACGTACATTTCTATTGGAATTCCATGTATTACGTCACAAACATACTCGTTATGCTTGTTGCGCTTGTATCAAAGAGAAACGAATTGTTGTAACGACAGAATTTCGACTGTGAAACTTTGCTGCAGTGAACTCAAGTAAGTAATTGATGGAACTAGGATGGTACCAACCTTTAAGGAAGTTATGCGCAAAATTAAAATAGATTGAAAGTGAAAAAAACGGCCCAAAAATTACTTTAATGTAGTTCGCTCACCTCTAACATACTTGTCACCAATCTTTGTCCCACACAGGTATTACTGATTGGTTTATCCACCACCGTCATCTGATGGTGGTGGTAGTTGTACAAGGAGTCTGTCTGCCGTGGGAAAACCTAACCAAAATTGTAGGCTGGGACTTAAATTGGGAAGTTATATGTATATTAGATGGGTTGGTGAATACTTTTGAATGGCAAAAGGGGATTTTTCAGACTTTTGACATAGCTTGTGTATATCAGGCCATAGAAAGGCATGGGAAATGACTTTCCACCCAAGCAGGACCCTGGGTTATACTACTACCTATACAAGCCAGAGTAAACATGACTTTTCAGGTATACAAGCAGCATTATATAGAACACACACAACATAATATAAATGTACACGCATGTATCCCATATGTGCATGCATGTACACGTCCGCAATATGAGTATCTTCATACATGCTCTAAGCACTTACAAGTCGCAGGGTGGATTAAGTGTAATAATACTGTGGTAGTACGAGGAGCAGGGTTGATATCAGGATACAATTGGAATAGACTTCCCATCAGTACCAGATGCAGTTTAGCCAGGATGCACCATTAATGCTTCTAATGAAGCAGTGCAAAATTTGAAGATACATTGAGTATGCGTTGTGGCCAAACACATGACTGGTGAACTATCAGCCTGTTTACACTAGCCCTCTGTTTCGAACTGTTTTGAATCAGAGCAAATTCTAGCTTAATGTAAACGCATAACGAATTGAACCGAACCAATCTGAGATAGACCTGCTAGGGATGTGGGTCTGGTTCGATCCACTTACCGGCTTCGCACTCACCTGTTATAAACGGAATATGGGTACGAGAGATTACTAAAGTAGCGGTTGCACAGCTCAACAACCGATCCCGGATCTAGCTGAATTGATCTCACATGAATCGAACTGTAGTGTAACCGGGCTGTAAGGGTGTGAACAAGGTGGTCCCAGTGTACTAATTACTAATTCTGATTACTAAGGAATAGGAAGCCAATTAGATAGATAGCCTCAGTGATATACGAAAACATAGTTGAAAGGTAGCCAGCGTGCTACTTAAGCATGTCAGCAGGCAGTCTTCTTCCATACAGGAGTTGAAGGGAAAGCCAGCAGTGGTGATTGACTATCTAGTTTGTGGGGTGACTGTGGTGATGATTACATCTACATCCTATTGATATAGCATCATTGGAAGGTTGTGGTGCTAATCATTGAATTATTTTTACTGACAGTGTGCACGATAAGAACAGCTGTCGTATGACTAATCAATGAAACAAGGGATAATAACAAATCAAACATTCATTTTTTTTGATTGGAGGTTCTCATAAGTCTTGGTTTCAATTGAAGATGTACAGGTCTGCAAGTGTAAAGAGAAGTCATTAGTAAATGAAGATTGTTACGTGTATAGCAGAGAATATACCCTTGTTGTAAATCTTAGGTAAATGGTTCCTTTTCAATAGTTGGATACTTAATCCAACATGAATCATCATCGTAGAGGGTAGGTTGATAGCAATGTTTCACTAAACAGACAGAACATGTTTCCTACCTCGTCTACACTTCAATCACTCCACAATATCCCCTACGCATGGGTAGATTGATGAATGTTGTGGTATGTTGTGTAAGGTGGCCAAATTTGAGTTTACTGATAGGTGATAACTGCTTTCTGTGCATGGTAGCTAAATGCATATCATGTATAATTACACGTACAGGAGCAAATCTACAGTCAGACCCCATGTGGGAAATCATGTGATATGTAACTATGGCAGTATCGGAAGGGGATTTGAATGGAAATGTATTGTAGAACATATAGTATTATTCTCACTGTAGAATGTACTTAGTTAAGCCATTTAGGTTTACAAATGGGATGGACGTTAAGACATACCTGCCTAGTATAACGAGCTGTTTACCACTATATTTAATATGTTTAGTTTTATGTAGGGTGATGTATTATGTCTATTTTTCTGGACTTAATAGCTAGTCAGATGGGGAAGGTGGCATACCGTTGCTGCTGCTGCTGTTTGGTAAGTGGACAATGGCCTACATCAAGTGATTCACTCAAGATCGCAGACATTGAAGTGTTTAGTTGTGGTGTGCTTTCAATTAATAGGCAAATACATGGTTTATGTACATATTCAAACATAACATATATGGATTACAGGGAAGTGCTCCTGTTAATCAGCCAAATGTAAAGCATAGCATTTAAAGCTTGAGGAATTAAAGACTGTCATGGTCATATCTGACATAGTGAGCTGCACATGATTAAATATGATGCAATGTACGTACTATAACAGTGCACATGTGATCTCCATAGTACACCCAGTCTGAAGCTAATCCTTCTAATCTTGCTATCACCATGATACGTAGCAGTTTTACAGGAGCTTTTCGGTACCCTTTGACCCTTACACTAATACTGTAGACTGTGTTTCCAAATAACAGTGCCTTACCTGGCATAGTAGAACAGAATAATTGTGTAATTTTTTGCTACTATGCTGAAGTGGGTTGTCAAAGACACCAACATTGTGCAGGTACAAAGAGTACCATTGGGAAGGCTAACTATACGAGTGCTGAATATGCAACAATTAAACAGGCATTAACTTGCTACAATAACACTTTTCCCTCCTCCTAGTGTTGGTGTTGAGTAAGATCACAAGGATTTCCAAACAAGTACAACAACTCAACGTGTACGTTTAGTTAAGCTGGGATAATCAGAAATTATAGAAGCAGTATACTTAACAACTGCTATGATCAAAGGAAGTAACATGGAAGAGTAAGGGAGGCAAATAATAATGTTAACCGCATTTCTTACAAACGCACATTTCAGTACTAGTAATGTACCAAAGACTACACTATGTACCAGCACCCGCTATGTGAACATATTTTACTAAAGATATTACAAACACTGAAGAACCAGCACCGCAACTTCATGAGAAAATGCCTTGTATATTTGGTACACCAAAGAAGCACCTTAATAATACTAGTTTCCTCAACACATTTACTCACTTTTTACACACTACTGGTGATAAAATCTAGTCATTTCAGAATCACTATAATTGAAATCGGTGTTAACAATATTATGGGTCAGTGCGCTATGTCTTTTATCACACATCACAGACTAATCAAGTAATCATGTATACTGGTGTAATAAGTGAACTTGATGTGCTCTGAAGATATAATATTTATTCTATGTGCTCCTGCTGTTACCTAGTCTGTTCTAAACAGCTGTCTGCAAATGTATAAAACTAAAAGATTATGGGTTGCAGTGATTTCTACTTTTCAGACTAAGCTAATGTCTTTTGTTGTGCAATGGTCTACTGATGCCCACTCAAAATCGTAAGGGTCTAAATGTTTCACCGCACAATACAGCAATAGTAATATTTATAAAGCTATTCGGTTGTACACGTACTACAATCAAACTTGCTGCTCAGAAACTGATCATGAAGAGTCCAATCATCATGTTTTGCTCCTTGTGATCACCACAAACCGTAAACAAATTGCCTATATGCCCGACCCTTTGAAAACCTATTCCCACATCAGAAACACGAAGCCCACACCAATGACATGCCACCCAGCATGATCCACATAATTATTTCAAAATTATGCATACCACACCAAGCGAACACAAGCAGCACATCACCAGCACGAACCCCACCTTCCTAATTTACAGTGTAGTGGTACTGCAATGCCTGGAAGCTAAGTAGACTCATAACCTGCTAGCCACAGTCTGTTACCACAAGCCATAATCCAAAGTTATAGTGAAAAAGCAGTTCATGATCAGCCACTACCGATTTCTGTTGTTAGTAAGCCCATCATTACCTGTAAATACATTTTGAAAACACTTCTCTGGGTGACAGGTAAAGCAAAACTATCCATGCTATACATATATATGTATACTTCAAATTTATTACACCACTTGTAATAAGAACACAGCTGCCAATGGAAACGTCAAAAATTAATATAGCTAGGTGTTTAACACATTCAAACACCATCACCACTACTTACCGAGATGGGTGTTAGATCAGTTACCTTTATCACCATTCAATCCAGCGCTAGATGTTCTCCACTGTGACGATGTATGATGTCAGAGTCTATCAACGCGTATTGACGTGTAGTATAGACCCGGCGATGATGCCACTCCTCCCTCACATTCAGAGCGGTGCTCACCGTCCAGGGTTTCGTGTTATCCAATCTCTATCCTCCGTCTTCAGCCCGTTGGTTTCGCTGTTTCACTCAGAGACGAAGACCTCGGAGAAGACGCTTGCCGTATGTATATCCTCCCGGTTTCGCACGGGCGATAAAGAGAAGATGTTCACCCATAAATTTCAATTCGCTGGGTTCTTCCTTTTGTTTTCTGGAATCTTCCTTTCGTCCTGTCTCTGTGACATGATGGCTCACCCTTAACAACTAAAAAGTCACGCTGTTCACACTAGGAGGCACGTGTTGAACACTGCGCATGTGCAAATTCCAGTTAATGCTCACTAACATTTCTAACCAATGCATGCATAATTAATAGCTCCTACATTAACTTGGTTTAAATTTGCATGTAAACCTCATTTAAACCACTTAACTTTTTTAGTAAATATATTCTATCCTTTTAACTGTGATATACCTATTCCTTACAATTTAACAGAGAGAACCAGAGGGAATATCAGAGCAAAACAGGAACTGTTGCTCGAAGAAATGACTGAGTAACTGACACGCTAATGACGTTGAAATGGCCATCGCTGAGAATCATAGAAGACATTCACGTTTAATTCTGCTATTTAAGTTCGTAAACAAGTTGATACATATTCCTACCCAGTATTTGCCAGTGCTATCCCCCTTAACAACTACCAGGGCTAACCGCGATCCAAAGTTTATGCAACAGTATGCCAGAATGAACCGATATCTTTATTCATTTCTGCCAAGGACAATCCCTGACTGGAATAACTTGAGTATTGAGAATTTAAGTAATTGTAATCCAGATTTTTTAAAAGATTATTTATCTAGTTATAGCTAGTTAATCACTTACATGACCTTTTTGTACATTAGCGTTATACCCTTGATGGGTTTTGCTAATCAATTAATAAATAAATAAGTATCTTCCATTTTTACCCAAAAGTTTAAACCACCTTGCAGTACAACGCAGCGGTAAAAGACTGTGTTGGTGACATGCCTAGCTTACCACAAGATTTGAAAGTGGAACTGGCCATACAAGAAGCAGTATGGATGAGACATGAAGGTACTATGAGTGAAAGTATGATGACCTGTAATAATGCACGGTTAATGCGATACGCTTTGCTAAAAAATCTACAGTCTGAATTCTCTTGCCAAGATCTCTCACAAAGGCCTCAGTGCTTGCTGTAGTCTGTTGGATTACTATTTACGCTGCTTAGAACACTGATTCCCATGCTTGAGCACAAAACTGTCTTGAGTCATGCATAACGGAAATCAAACTGGAAATTGACTGCGTTTCCTATCCCTTTTATGTACTCTATTTTGATCTATGCTATTATCTGTGATTCTGTGCAAAGCGCTCATTTGCTATGACTCAGTGAGACTAAACTGAATTTGTTACTAAGAAGTAGGCCTGAGTCAAATATGCTCAACCAAAATGCTTTTAGGAATTCCCCAAATTTTTGCCAATTATGTAATTCAGTGTCCCCCATTATGCTTGCATTATGCTCCTAACATTTCTTACCATAAACAAAATTTAATTAGTGAATAGAGCATTTCACTACAAAGTGACTGCAATCTAAGGAGCCATGTACAATGCATTTTAGTGCTCTATTGCATTTGCATTTCCACTGAATGCTCTATTAGAGAATATCAATCAATTTTCAAAGAATTAGGTTCCATAGTTTGAAATACCCACTTAATATGCTATCATTATGTTGGCATGACACTGTAGCCTATTATGCTTTTGATTATGCTGGCATATTTGATGCAGGCCTACTAATTATAAGAAGCCTATTGCATAAAGCATATGCCAGGAGTTTGCCTGGTTCATACATTAGCACCTTTGTCCTTCATGCTCCTTTAGGACACAATGTTTATTTGAGTATATCGCAGGTCTCTACTTCCAGTTGATTGTCGCTTGTAATTCAGATATGATGAATTGTTTTATACTTGCACGGTTCTTTTTCCAGGCTTACTAATGTTGTTGATGTTCAACTATAACAATCATCAGTTACCAATGCATACTGTAGCTACCTGTGTATTAAGAAGACCATGGCCAGGGCTACAAGTTATAGAATAGCATAAATTTAGGTATATCAATTTGCATGCCATGCAAGCAGCATTTGTTTACATTATAGCACAGCTATCTACAGACCTTGCATGCATACAATTTTACTATTTTTATATAATGACTCACATGTTTTAATGTGTGTATAGAGTTTATACTAGCTATGCCTATTCATCAGCAATTGGTTGGCTATGCCCCTGATGCATGCACACACAAACACACATTTTCAAAAGAAGTGCACATGTGTTTTTGTGTATGTATGTAACAAGGTATATATGTAGGTCCAAAATCAGGATGGAAAACAGTTGCTGGAGTACAGTTACAAGCTATGAGGAAGGTTTAACCATTGTTTAAGAAATTGCAACATTGATGGATGAGTGGATTGAATGGACAACACAGATAGTCTCTCTGCAGCAGTATGAAATGATAAAAACTGTCACAATATTACAGTATTCTTTAAAATCCACTTTGTACTCCCAATAATTAATACATTCTAAATACAATAAAACATGTTGTTTTAGTGGTGGCCAAGAAAGAAACGTCTACAGTTTTGAGTCAGTGTTACAGATATCAACAGTGCTTTCATTAGTCTTTGAAAACTGTACTGAAGACAAAATGCTATAACCATTGAAATAAAGGGACACGTACGTAGCAAGTTAATTGAAAAACTTATTCAACAGTAGAAATCTAAGGTACGAATCAGCCATATTGCAATGGAGTATTATCATTAGGAAAACTCTTCACTTTATGTGATGAGACAAGGAGAAAAGCTGATTGCAAGGTAGAATGGAACTTTTTTGGCTTCTCTATAGGTATAGGGTGTCTTTTGCCTTCCCTTTCGACTACTCTTGAGGGGGTGGTGGAGCAGGTTTAAGAGTGAGGGGGCCAACTTCGACAATGAAATTTACCCAATGCTATTTGAAGCATACTACAGATAGCTATGTTGTTATTCTTGGGGATCTGGCGGCTTGCCCCAGGAACATTATCATAGTTTGGAAGCCAAAAGAACCTACTTAAGTCAATTTTACTATGTTTTTAGCTACTACTAAAGTAGCTGGCTACTTACAGTTTTTAAAGGAAATGTAAAGGTGGCTGTTTTATTAGAGTAACTGACTGCTCTATTAGAGTATCTCGATCTTCTCTTGCAAGCATTGTCCAAGTGTTCCCCGTTTCCACCACCTATGGTGCCATTAATTTTTAGTAATAAACAGATTTTCATGTTTTACATCGTCCTGTGCTACCCACCATATTTAATTAAACACCTTACAACACTTTTGGGTAAAAACCTTCTTCTCCAGCTTGTTGTTCTCGTGTAAGGCACTCATGTATTCTCCCTTTGTTGAGTCAAGAGTCTCTCACACCCACATCTCAATCTCTCTACAGAGTACATTGCTCTAGTTCCATCCAGTGAGTTATCATGTCAAAGTGTCAAGTTGAAGTTTGAAGTATCTCGTGCTTTGGTTGATGGGTACTCAAACAGGTTATACAAGTGGAATGCCTTGTAACTAACACATGGTGTGTTTGAACTGGTTGTCAAGAACAGGAAAGTGCGTACATCAAATGTACGAGAAAAATCCTGAATATCACCAATATTTCAGGTATCAGTCAGATGTCTCCTAATGTGCATGGGTTATTATTATCTTTATTACTGGGACAGGATCGCATACAACCAAGCACATACAACAACATGATAACCTACACATAGTAAACCAGCAGGAGTCTAGTTTCTTTGTAAATCTTTTGTGTGGAAGATACATTCTATATGGCAGAAGGCCATTTTGCTTGGTAAGTAAAGTGAAATCCACATTATGTTTGACTGTGACCATGTGAATTTTGAGTCTTTCACAGTTGCCATAGTTTGAGCATTTCTTCTCTTGTACAGCTACACTGTATGCTGGAGCTTTATGCTTGTCCACATGCACTAATCGACCATGATTAAGTAGAAGAAACGAGTGTATGCTTAATAAATAATATGCGTTCAGTACAATTGTATGTGCATAGGCTGTACAGCCAGTCAAATTAATCATCCTACTTTCAGAATTCATTGTTATTGTATCTTGCTTTACTATAAACATCTCTAGTCTAGAACAGTGTCGGGAAATGATTGCTAGTGCTCATAGCACTGATGCTGCACCCAAATTCCAGCCATCACTAAGCTGAATTTACGAACTTATGGATTAATCCTGATACCCTTGAGTGACAATAATTCTCAGTAGAGATGTGTTATTGTTACTATTGCTGGATGAAGTCTCAATTGACCACATTTGTTAATAGTAACAGCAATAATAATATTGCTGCCATGGCTACTGTATGCATTAACCTCAATTATTACTGAAGTATATACAGGTATATGGTACCCCTACATGCTACAATACTCTGACTAACTGCCAGCTGTCTTGAATAATGAGAACCCCAATGGACACTTCTTGTAATAATTTTATCACACTATACTATTGTATGTGTGATAACACAAAATAATAGATGATTTAAGTAAGTAGTTCACGTGTATGTCAGATATGAATCATACAATTTGTCACACCTATCGTAATGCTTACATACAACACATTTTATAACACTCACACACCTTCTGATATTTTCAATTCAGGATGAGATTTTTCATAGCTCTTGATCATATTCTTAATCTTTCGCTGATAACCCTGAACAATTATCAAATGCTAGTAATACTCTGTACAAATTGGAAGTGATATTCACTACAAAGTGGTAATCATTTAATCATGCAGTATGATATGTGTAGTGTTGTATACTAATGACCACGTGCTGTAAGATAAGAATTTTCCAGCTTAGAAGAAAACAGTATCAGAATTCCTAATTGACACCTTGACAATATATGCTAGGTTTAAATAAAGCCTTCAAAATGACTGACACATCATGGTGCCTGCATCCATAAATGCCCAAATTTTAAAACACCCATAACTTTCTTCTATATAAATAAACATTAGTACATCATTTTTGGACACCAAGTAGAAACTAACTTTACTTATAACATACGTGAAGGGTGAGGTCATGACACACCCCCTGGAGGCATGTTTAATTAAACATCAAATATACGTTTCGAGAAATTTCTGTGCTACCATAAATCTTAAGGTGCTATCCTTTCTTGCACAGATTCCCCTTCATATAACACAACTTTTCACAGAAGATATTTTACACACAGAACAGTAGCCTTGATTTATAACAGTTTCAGTCACATTCACATAATTTTTATAAAAAGAAGCTATTAACGTACAATAAAGATCACAAAAATTTCAGTAAAATGTTCTTGAATCTCACAGAAGTTATCTGTCTAACACAAAACAGTTGTGTAGAAGTAATTCCATAAAATTTGAAAGGTCTTATTTCCTCTTCCATCACACGCATAATTGACAAGATTCATTTTGCATTGATTGCATTTTTGTCTCGCTCCACCATTTTATTTTAAGTTGAAATCACATAATACTACATACCGCATGATGTACTGTGACGTGAGGAGTCTTTTGATGTTTATCCCAGCACTGTAGTGTAAATGGGGACAAAGTTACAGCAGGTTTTCTAAGTATAAATGAAGAATTTAGTTTTAAAACGATGTATTAACACCGCACTATTGTTCAAGAAAGAGATCCTTGGTACCATCATGATTGCCAATGTATAAGGAATAAAATAGCTAGCAGTTGATTTGTGGAAATAGTGCAAGCAAGTGTCAAGCTATAAGAATTTGAATGAATTGGTGTAAAATCTAATTCGTAAGTCTTGGGCATTTATGGATGCATGCACCATAGAATTTCTGGTAAACTTCCAGGACTGTAAAACTGAATTTTCTATTCACTTATTTCTTGCACTAATGCCTTCAGACAAGCATAAATCATCTTCATTCATATACAGATAGATGATGCTTCGGCTGAAACATACCTTATGTTTGGTGCACCACAGTAGGTACAATGAATGTATTATAGACTTATTTCTCCTCATTTGTACTCCATTAATTTTTGCTTGTATTGGTGGCATATAATAGTTTTGTGTGTTGTCTATCATGAAATAATAAAATGTGAATCATCTAAAATGCACCAAGCCACTAACAGTTGATCAATTCATGGTGAGATACATGTATTGTTTTCCATATGTATGGTTATGTAACGACAGAACAAAGAGAAAATACAGTACATACTCTGTAATACCAAGACGACCAGAGCTAGAACAATGAGGCAAGAAAGTATATGCTTAAGTGAGTAAAACAATTTTTGTCTTGTCTTTGGAACCATAATGTAAAAATATCAATAAATTGTTTGAATCAAGCATTTTAAGCAAATGTAAGGCTATTAGCAACCAGTAATTCTTAACAGTGTTTGAGTTCTGAGTAATATTATCATAACTGGCACTAAATATGACATGCATGCGCAATAGCTCACACTATACATGCTGCTCTATTGCTAAACTCCTTAATCGCAGCATGTATGTTAGACAACATATGCTGAGGCTTCATTATACTGAATCTTGCTGAGTCTTCATTATATGAATTATACAATCAGTGTACAATGTGCTTGATACACACTTTATACTCTGAAAGAGTACAAGAAGAGGGATGATTACAACATTACACAATTAGCATACAATGTGCTTGATACACACTTTATACTCTGAAAGAGTATGCAAGAAGAGGGATGATTACAACATTACACAATTAGTGTACAATGACCTTGATACACACTTTATACTCTGAAAGAGTATACAAGAAGATGGATGATTACATTACACAGTTAGTGTACAATGTGCTTGATACACACTTTATACTCTGAAAGAGTATGCAAGAAGATGGATGATTACAACATTACACAATCAGTGTGCAATGTGCTCGATACACACTTTATACTCTGAAAGAGTATACAAGAAGAGGGATGATTACAACATTACACAATTAGTGTGCAATGTGCTCGATACACACTTTATACTCTGAAAGAGTATGCAAGAAGAGGGATGATTACAACATTACACAATTAGTGTGCAATGTGCTTGATACACACTTTATACTTTGAAAGAGTATGCAAGAACAGGGATGATTACAACATTACACAATTAGTGTACAATGTGCTTGATACACACTTTATACTCTGAAAGAGTATGTAAGAACAGGGATGATTACAACATTACACAATTAGTGTACAATGTGCTTGATACACACTTTATACTCTGAAAGAGGATGCAAGAAGAGGGATGATTACAACAAATTCTGTTAATGTGAAACATGCCTGAAAAGGTTTTACAGTGCATGCAGTGATGACTGTGGTAACTATTGTCTGGCTGCATGCATGGTTAATCTATGCATGAATATTAATTTTGTTGATCATCATTATGCAACAGCTAGTTAACAGGTATTAAGGTTTCTAATTAGGAACCAGCTCATTATGCTTTGTGTTGAATATTCCACCTACCCTGCTCATCACTATCCTTTAGAATTCATTTCATACCTTGCTTGTAAGTTTGGCAGTTTGTTCTGAACAGATATGAATCATAATCACTTTTAACTTGTAATAAGAAAGTAAAGTAATCGCATTGTCAAGTATAATACCATTGATCATAATCAATTTTGTTGTAATAAAATGGTAACTGACTGTACTATTACAGTTTGTAAATTTTTTACTATGACATTCCATTTTCATAGTTCAGGACTTACTGTATCGCATTACTAATCTTCCTTTACATACAGTATCACTTATGATGATGATAATCAGTCAGTGTTAGTAGTTATTACTTGCTATCAGAGTACAATACTAATGGGAAAAATCAAATCATTTGGTCTGTTTTGATACTAATCTCATTATTGGTGGAACACTACATATAAAATGGGCTTTAGCAATGTCTAACTGAAATGCTGGTGTGACCTGGTACTGTACTTAAATACTTGGCAAGGCTTCAGTAGGCTTGCATATTGTTTGATGATTACATGAGAAAGTTATAGCAATACAAAATATCCAGGCTAAATAAACAGCATATGTGACCGGATTTGAAAAAACCAGGCTTCCACACACATCCAATTCTTCGACTTTAATTGCTAGTAACTTGACAACGCAGTATGCTATTGCCCTACAATTTCATACAATGCATTCATTGCCTTTATGTAATAAAAAGTCCAAATTGGAAACTGATAGCTTACTTTCATACTGAATTATGGTCCTTCAAAGTCATAAATTTGGATGTGTGTGGAAGCCTGGTTTTGTCAAATCCGGTCACATATAGGCATGAGGTTGTTATGCTCCAAAAATTAAGCATTATGCTTTTGAGCAGTGCTCAAAAAATCACCTATTATGCTTATGAGAATTGCCCATTATTCCCAAAATTATGCCACCATAATTGGCTAATAATGCCAGTGTATTGCTGTATCAGACCATTTTCATTGATGTTTAAGTTTCGAATAGTCTTGAATTCTTTAGCTGGTTACTGTATTAGAGTATTTCATTTCAATATGGCTGTTTTATTAGAGTAAGTAATATTCAGTGACTGTTCTATTACAGTTTCTGACTGTTCTCTTAGAATACCATAGATTCCCTAAAAATTCAGCAGAAATAAATTAATTCCGTTCGTGTCTGGCTGAACAATTAGGAACAAAATCTACCAACCCAGTGCTATTGTCAAATTTTTAGGTATCTATCCCTAATACAGTCTGCACACTTCATGCCTATGTTATTTTCAATCCGCTTACTGCTTATTTTCTGGATTTATTTCTACAGGGACCAACAGAAATGCCTTGAAGCAGAGCTGATGATACCACAATACTCACTTGGCTGCAGCGCTGTATACTATGATTGCCTACATTATCCAGGAGGGGTGGTCAATGTCATTACTACATTGCTTTTGAATACAATCACCCAGACGTAATAAAGGATTTCAACAAATAATAAAAACTAGAAACCACAATCAATAATATTATTAAGCTATCTTGTGATAAATCTTGCTACCAGATGCTGCATGAAGTGTTCCATGCTTTAACAAAGTGTTATCTGAGGGTGTATCATGTTACAAGGAGATGTGGGGCCAGGAGAGATTTTATTCTGTGAACAGAATGAACCTTGCGAAGATCGTTTTGCGGTAGCCGTGATGTCACATAATGACGTCGTTGGGAAGGTTCCCTGAACCATTTCACACTTGGTGCTTCATCCAGCATCGAGGTAGCATATTGTGTGAGGTCACTGGGAATCCTCAGTATATTCAAGAAACCTTTGTCAACTAGTACTTGAAGTACTGAAAAATTAGCGTGCTTATAATTAGAAACTTTCCTGTGCTTGCCAAAATTTAGAGCACATTGAGTTCAAAGCACAGGGAGTGCTGAATATTTAGAGATGCTGAAATTTTACAGAATCTATGGTATATTGATCTTTTCTAATGGAATTGTGCAATCTGCAGACTTTCCTACTATTAAAGCTTTATAATCACCTCAAAATGCTAGCATAATTTCTGATTCCCACACATATCTATTATGCCTGAAATTATGCCGGCATAATTGCTGCACCCCTAACAACACAGCATTCACAAACAACAAGCATTGTAAAGTCAAATTGTAAAGATGAAGCTATTGTGTTTTACTATTGATAGTTCCAGTATAAAAGTCTTCAGAAAATAATTTACAGGACACTGTTACATCATATGAATAGCCACAATGTTTTACAGAGAACTAGTAAACATAATTATTTTTATTATAACACATGGTTTATCATCTCAAAAACCACCAGTATGGATCTGCAGAATATGCTGGAATAATTTGCCTTACAAGCCACAATTTAACAGCTCCAGCTGTGATGCTCCACAGACATCATGAATACATAGTGCTTAACAATACAGTTATTGATTAGCAAATGGTTAAAGACCCACGAAATACCCATTCAAATCCTCCTATTATTCTTTATACCAATTCTTTTTTCTTCACCTATTATTCCCAATATTACTCCTAAAATGTCTGAAATTTAGCTAAATACATTTGTTTTCTTATGCAACTGTACTGGTAATTACTAACAAGCATATAATATTATTGTAGCTTAAAAGATTAAGATATTCTAATAGTGCAGTCACTTTACTTATTGGTGATTGGATGCTGTATTAAAGTATCTCAATCTTTTATTCCTGTTTTCTGTTAGCAATGCTTGAGAGATATCTCCAAATGAATTTTATGTTATACTGCAATTAAATTAATAAGTTTTAAAGAATTATTTTTGAAATCATCCTATTGTTCTGGAATTACTCCTGATTCTTTTACCGCCTATTATTCCCACAATTATACATCTGGTCTAAAACTTCTTGGCAATGTTAAAGTGCACTTGAAGTATAGTGCTGAATGATTCATACACAATACTAAAAGAAATCTCCCTACAAAGGAAGATTTAGGGGAGTGCATTGGATGCTGAAACATCCCAAACAATTTTGCTATGTAGTAGCTAGAAGGCTAAGAAAACTTGCACTATGTAGATGTAATTGCATTTTAAAATATACATGGGAAATAAATGATAGAAAGAAGAGTTAATCTCTTCTAGGAATTAACAAGAATGGGTCAAACTTATAATTATTTTTGGGATTATAAAGTTGCTAAATATTGAGATACTTTAATAGAATAGTGAACTACTCTAAAAGAACATTCAGCATTAAAACTCTTTTTTAAGGAGGAAAGAGTAATGTGTATGCTAAAATTAAACTCTTCTTCTTGACTAGTACACTGATCCTCACTATTGTGCCAAGCATCCTGTCATATTGATTGTTTGAATAATGTTAAAATCCTATAACTTTTATGTACCAACATTGATTCCTCTTGAAAGGCTATATATTATTTGTTGAGAATAACTTCTTATGGTTAGATATATAGTGGGTAATTTTAGTTGTAGCTACAAACTTGATATTTGTGTTGAGCTTGATCAGCTCCACACATTATTTAATTATTGTTGTAGCTTTAGAAAACAAAATGTGACCACTGTATGTATATAATATATGTATTATATACAATACTATTGTGCCAAAAGGGAAATTGCTTATGGTTGCATGCATATTGTACAATGGATGGTTATTGTAAGGTATCTCCTTTGGAATTGACAAGGTGATGATATACTTTCATCGTTTATGTTGACAAAGATCGCACTTTCAAATGCAACATAAAAGTAGGGTAGCTATCACAAGCAATTTTACTTCTACCTTTGTGTTGCATGAGCAATGAAACACAAAAGTAGAAGGGAAAAACAGGTCTTTTCGCCCATGTCAGTAGATTAGATTTTTCACCAAGAACACAAAGCTACATGAATAAATTATCTAATTTCAAAATCAAAATCAGCTAGACTTGAGTGGTCTGGTTTTGCTGATTGCTTTTCCCAAGCCCAGTGGTGATGTCATTGTGCTTTGTGGGGAATTAATGAAGCTCTGTTCAGCCTGAAGGTGGCTGTATGTGGGTGTACAGCTCTGTGGTGATGAACAAGGACCTGTGCTGTGAATTTTCTTTCATTTAGACCAGTTTTGAGATCTGAATGGCCCATAACTTGGCTTAATTCATCCCTATGCCCTCTTTTAAATTTTTTAAAACAGTCCCTTTCCCTCCTTCCGGGCCCTGCTTCCCTTGCCTTTTGGAGCTCACCTGATATGTACAGCCAACCTTGGTTTAAAAACTATCTAAAATGGCAAGAAGCTTAGCTGCTGGCTAGCTGAACAGTGGATGCTCTGGAAGGTAAGAAATTGGCATAAAACATGTGAAAATTTTGTACACATAACTTCAACTATTGGCAAGATACAGCATACTTAAAACCAGCATTTCTCAATAATTTAAAAAAGTGATAAGACCCCTCTGGGTTACATATAATACACAATATATACAGTGGTCACATTTTGTTTTCAAAAGTTACAGGAAAAATTAGGTAATGTGTGGAGCTGAATCAGCTGATCAGGTTTAACCCAAACATCACGTTTGTAGGTACAACTGACATTACCCACTATATTTTTAGCCAAAAGAAGCTCCTGGTAAAAATTTGAAAGCAGTTGTGACTGGTTGTGGTTTCATCAGCACCCCCATCTTGGGATATCCTAGATCCGCGTTGCACCATTTAATCAGCATTACAGAGATAATGTTAAAATAATTCATATGTCAGGCATCTTAAAAAGTATTTTTTGCATATTTTCTGATACTTTTGCTCGTGGCTATTAACATGTCATAGTGGTATTCTGTAAAATTATGTGTTTGTGAATTCTTTTAAAGACATTTGTAGGTGCTCAATTTATTTTGTAATGAACATGATCTATGTTTCTCACACAATCCTGATAATGAATCCCAGCATTAATGTACCCTTGAATTGCTTGGATATTTGTAACTATGAATCATTTTAAAATGCAATATATTTTTTATGGAGACAACAAGATAGTTCAACCATGATTAGGTTATGATAGGTAGTCAACAGGTAGTCACACAGGAACACCATACATATATTACCATTGTATGAGATGGTATGTAGCCAGATGATGATACATTAAGGTTATGATAGGTAGTCAACAGGTAGTCACACAGAAACACCATTCACATAACCATTGTGTGACATAGTATGTAACCAGATGATGATACAATAACAACTATACCTGACCAACACTGGAAACATCTTTATTGAATTCTTTGATGATACAGTAGACAATGTCTACTTTGTTGTCATCAACTGCTCTTTCTAGTGGTGTCTTCCTACCACGACCTCCAGGTATCTACATTAGTAAAATGACAAGGTCATTTATTACTATATAGAGTGAACACATCATAATGCAAATATATCAATTCAGTTACACATCAAGACACACAGCAGTGTGTTATGTGGCCAATGGTTAATGTGGCAAACAAGCAACATGAAGTATTTGATTTTCCATAACTTAATATATTATTAATTGGAAACAATTCTTCTATATAGGGCTTACTAAATAGTTATGCCATGAGACAAAATAATGTTTGATCAATGACACAGAAAACATGTGGATTGCTAGTCAGAAAAAAATTAAAATCATTTTCCATTTAATGATGCCCTAACTCCAGGAATTGACTTGTGATGCATGAAATGATCATCAGTGGAACACAGTAAATTCATCAGTCTATAAGAATCAAGACACACGGTAGTATGTCGTGCGGCCCAAGAAGCCGGCGCGCCACACCCGTGAGTATATTGACAGGAAGAACGAAAACGTCATTTTCACACATTTGTATCTCGGTGATCACTTATCTGATTGGAACCAAATTTGCTACACAGTTGCCCGCCAGCCTAGGGAGTCTACATTCCAAATTTGAAGGAAATCGCTCCAGCCATTTCCGAGATACGAGTTGCCAAAGTTTCGTTTTTTTTTCTTCTTCTTCTTCGTCTTTTCGCACACTTGCAAAAATTGCTATAACAAGCAAACGCGTACTTCGATCGCCTTGAAATTTGGCACACAGAAAGGGAGCCCAAAGGCGAATCCTAGCATCAAATTTGGTACAAATCCGATGAATGGTTCAGGAGTTATGACCGATTATTCGCGTAAAACAAGATCGATTTGTTGTCACGCCTACAGGGTAAACCGCTTCATGGAATGAGCTGAAAATTGCTATGTAGATGGAGTAACCATCGTAGGAGTGCCTTTTGGTGGTTTGAAAGGAATCGAGATAAAGACCACGGAGATATGACACAAAACCCAACCTGTGTCACAATTACGCGATCGATTTTTATGAATAAAAAAGTATTAGTTTTCACGCCTACTAGGCAAACCGCTTAGAGCAATGAGCTGAAAATCGGTGTATAGCTGGAATAATCTTCATAGAAAGTCCTTGCAGTAGTACAGAAGAATCGGATTACAAACCACTGAGTTATGATTCGAAAGCCAACTCCGTGTAGCAAATGCGAGTTCGAGATACTCTAATAGAACAGTCACCCTAATAGAGCATTCGGCTAATTTATTTATTCCATTATAGAATTTTATTACATCACAAGTTATTCTGTAGGGAGTTCAGCTGCAAACAGTTAATCTTATAGACAGTTCAGCAAGAAGACAGTCACCATGTGGAGAGTTAAGCAAATATATCACTATAGAGATTCAGAATATTACAAGTCACACTGAAGAAAGTTCAGGTCATGCACTGTGTAGAGAATTCAGCTACAATTAAGTCACTCTCTAGAGAATTCAGTTACACAGAATTCAGCTACACACAAGTCACTGTGGAGAGAGTTCAGCTACAAACAAATTACCCTTTAGAGTGATCAGCTACAAACAAAACACTTTGCAGGGTGTTCAGCTGCAACAAATCAACCTTTAGAGCGATCAGCAATGAACAAATCAACACAAATCTACCTGTAGAGAGATAAGCTAGAAACAAATCACCCTGTAGAGAGTTCAGCTACAAAAAATCACCCTGTAGAGACATCAGCTAGAAACTAGACACAATGTAAGCAGTTCAGCTACAAGCAATCACCCTGTAGAGAGTTCAGCTAAAACAAATCAACCTGCAGAGAGATCAGCTACAAACAAATCACCTTATAGAGAGTTTAGCTACAAACAGATTACCTGTAGAGAGATCGGCTACAAACAAATCAACCTGCAGAGAGATCAGCTACACACAAATCAACTTGTAGAGAGATCAGCTACAAACAAATCACCCTGTAGGGAGATCAGATAGAAACTAGACACAATGTAAGGAGTTCAGCTACAAACAAATCACCCTGTAGACAGTTCAGCTAAAACAAATCAACCTGCAGAGAGATCAGCTACAAACAAATCACCTTATAGACAGTTCAGCTAAAAACAAATTACCTTGTAGAGAGATTGGCTACAAACAAATCAACCTGCAGAGAGATCAGTTACACACAATTCAACTTGTAGAGAGATCAGCTACAAACAAATCACCCTGTAGAGAGATCAGCTAGAAACTAGACACAATGTAAGGAGTTCAGCTACAAGCAAATCACTCTGTAGAGAGTTCAGCTACAAACAAACCAACCTGTAGAGCGATCAGCTAGAAACAAATTACCCTGAAGAGAGGTCAGCTACAAAAAATCACCTTGTAGAGAAATCAACTACAAACAAAACAAAACAATTGTATATGAATTAGTGTGATGCTTGAATAATATCTTTGTGTGACTTCTTGTTGCAGTAGAAGTGGATGGGGTAAAGAAATGATTATCTAGAATTTGAGAATTTGGTACAAGTAGATCACATCACCCCTTTGTTTACGGTGTTGTAAAGATGGTAGGTTTAGATGTCTTAATTTGTCATAGTATGATAAATGGCTGATAGATGGAATCATTCTGACTGCTTTACACTGTATTCTTTCCAGTTTTTGATTGTCAAGTGGGTAAGAAGATCCCCATAATGACATTGTTATATTCAACAATTGGACGAACAAGGGCTTTATACAGCTTTACCATGACATCAGAGTCTTTACACTCAAATGAAGTTATAATGCTGAGCAAAATAGAGCAAAATACAGAGCATAATAGGTGAAAAATAAAAGAATCGTTGAAAAGGAAATAAGTGGGAAAAAAAGCAAAATAGAGACTCGTCCCTAGTTTTCAACAAATACTGAGTATTGATAAAGTATGACAATAAGGTTTGCATTTTGGGTAGTGATTACTTGATGCAGCATTGCAGTGTAGCTACAGAAGTTCTTCAAAAATGCTTCAAAACCGTTTGCCCTATTTACATTGATAGGGATGCATCGATTTAGCCAGAAAATTATTTGGCATAATGGGTGGGTAAAAGCAATGAGCAAAATGCTGGCATATTATTAGGTGCAATTTTTGTGAAGTGGATGTAAAATTGCACAAAGATCGAGATATTCTAATAAAACAGTCAGACACAATAACAGGTTTATCAACACATTACTAATTGTTACGGGAAGAACAATTGGCAATCGAGATACCCTAATAGAACAGTCACACACACCATACAATATTAGCTAGCTTCTTGCCATTATATGTTAAGAGCAAGTGCTGATTGAGATACTGTAATAGAACAGTTACTTTAAGGTGAAATTGCACTTGAAAATGGTAAATTAACAAAGATTAGTGCTGAGCAAAATTTATAATTCTTGAGCAAAATATGGATGAAAAATAAAAGAATTGCTGGAAAGAAAAATACTGTAGGTGAAAAAAAAGCAAAATAGACTCATCCTTGATTTTCCTGATCATTTTGCCATACATATTTATATTCATATGTATATGTATATATACATTTGAATGATCTATTAGAGTATGTTACTATAAAGTGACTGTTCTATTAGAGAGTATCAATCTAAGGTGCTATGTACAATGCATTTGAGTGTTCTATTGCAGTTTGCAGTTTTCACTGACTACAGGTTTGACTTTTACAAAACTACTGCACATGAATACATTATATGCAAGATCAAATTTCACTGTCACCATGTTAAGTTATTGCTTTTGCTAGCTGCTTTTTGAAGCCCGGTGGTGAGTTGTGTGGGATCTATCTGCTTGTAAAATAAATTAATTTTGTATTTAAAATCGTATAAAACTTTTCATACAGACCAACTACAGTATATAGCTATTGACTAATTTAAAGTTCATAACTTCCAAGAATCAACCATGTAGCAAATGGCCTTTAATACTGTGGCTACAGTGTTACCTCTTAGTTATGCAATAACAAGTACATAAGAAAGTGTCATAGCTATCCTTTGTAGCATTACTGCAAACATTATAATATGCTAATAGATGAGCCACACTTTACTAGAGGCTTACCAATATCGGTATTGATGCCGATACTAGTGGTATCGGTATTGGATTGGTATTGGTAGTACAAATCTACAGATACCACCAGTAGACACTTATCATGTTTATTAATCTTCAACAATCTCTACTTAAGTTCCAGAGCAAATAAGTTAGTAGGGATAACAAAGTAATGAATACAAAGCCTTTGTTACACTATTCTAATTATTGCTACACTTGCTCTGTGTGTTCTATTATATTAAAGCATGTGAATCCTTTGTGATTAAATGACAGTGCAGCTGTTCCTCAAGTTTATAGCTATTTGGCTTGCTTTTTCGTGTAAAGGTTTGGTTGCAAGGCTGTAACAAACATTGTAGAATTATTGGCTGCCCATGCAATTAATTACCTAATAAATGAGTTCAATAACTTTCATATTCACTGTATGAACAAATATGCTAAACTTGATGGAAACCATTGTGGATTACTAATTGCTTAATTTGATGAACATCACTTCTCAATCAAAATTACTGTGATATTTTAACAGCTATAGCTAGCTATGTATCATAACAATGAAATTTCTATATCACTCAGTATTAAACTTGTGTAGGCTTCAATGCTTAGTATCAGTATCAGTATCAGCAGATGATTTCAGTACAAGTACTGGTATCATACACCACTATACTTTAGATATGCCTCCTGTATTGCTTTTCTTCTGGTTATGCCAAGAAATTATTGTTACAGGGTAGTTATTCTACATTTTACAGACATGTATTAAAACCTGCTGCCAGGAAAACACTTATTTGCAATTATCTTAATACCACATGTCAAATCAACAAGGATTTAGGGTCATCATTTAGATTTCAGTAAACACTGATGTATTTTTAGTATTACCCATATATGGAGTGTATGTACAACAACCCAACATTATTGTACTGCACTACATATATAGCCTCTCAACAAATAATTATAATATTGGTCTGTCTATACTTAGCGATTCTACTGTAACTTTATAATGTGTTATAATAATTCAATAAAACTTCCACAAATTGACGACTGTTAATTAACACTTTAAAGTGATTAATAGCTATGTAACTAATTTAGTTTCAAACTCCCTTTGGTGTAATCTTAAACCTTAAGGTGATTCAAAAGGTGTATCTTCAATATTTTCACACCAATGGCTAAATCATGGTCTGTGTTTGCTGAAATTTTGATTGCAGGACTGCAATATGTTTAAGACATCTAAATGAAAAATGGTATGCAGTGGAATTTATGATGTTACTGTTGTACAGCAGCAGGTGTACGCCTGCAATACTCGCCCCTAACAAGCCAGTGCCAAATTCATGTCACACAATTAAGGTATACAAGCGTAGTGAAATGTGTCTTAACAACTACCTATATTGAAGACCACTTTAACATTAATGTGAAAGTCTCCAGTACACCACCCTGCAAAGTTGTATGGAATAGCACTACATGGGTGGTGTAAATGACTTACACTGTTCAGATAATCGAGATTTGGATAATCAAGGTCCTACTGTACTTTGTATAGTAGCCATGCCACCTATTGGGCTATCGGACTATTACCCATGAGTCCAATAAACAATAACTGCAGTAATTTTGTACAGGTGGTTACATTGCATTGTACTAGGACATTTTAATTGTACAATCCTTTGCATGGGCTGGTCAAAAGTGAGTATTGGAGGTTTACACCGCATACAACAGTAACAGACCACAAATTCCACTGCCTATCACAACTTATTGATTTATATTAACTTTTTTCTAGAAAGATTAATTCTGTGGTCTTGCAACCAAACTGTAGCACACACACACTATGAACCAATAATGATTGAGAAAAATTTAAAGTGAAAACAGCCTATATAAAAAGGGCAATATTTGAAATCTTTTAAAACAATTAAACCATTTCTAGCTTATCTAGAAGCCATGATAATAATCACAAACTTGGTCTTTTGGTCTTACATAACATAAATTTATTTCAATATTACAGGTGTAGTCAGAATATCTTTCAAATCTAGATGGGTTTTTGGGGTTTCAACAGAAACCCCCTTTTAAATTTAGCTCAGTGGCAGTCTTAATACATACACATTGCTGTACTGACAATTTGTCATATCAAACAGCTATATACCACTATATTTCAGTAGCATGCATGCAGTTGCACTTAACTGATACCATTTATAGCTATTAAATCCTTAGCAACACTCCACTTTTTATTTTCCACTGCATTAAAAATGATTGAGATACTCTAATGGAGCAGTCAAGTAACTACTCTAATAGAGTATTCAAAGCTAAAGCATATAATCACCTATAGTTAGCTATAGTACTTACAGTTTAAAGGATTGGATTTATTGTAATTGCTAACTAAAAGTAGCCTAAAATCTGATCTTAGAGCTTCTAAATTGCAGAGAAATGTCATCAAGTGCCTTATTCAGCTATACAAACTTTCAGAAATCCCCTTTTAAAAATCCTAGATCTGCCACTGAATTATGATAAAGCAAACTGTTTTAGTTGCTCTTCTGAAGGTGCCAATATTTCATTGTAAAAGTACAAACACAATCCAATAAAATAACATGCTGCATAACCATGGCTTTGCAAAAGTGCCTCATAAGAATATGACCTACTGACCTGCATGGATGGACACCTTCCTTGATCAGCTTTTAGAGCTGATTATCTGTTGCTTGGCAATAAAGATGTGATATTTTATATGTGCACATTTGAACACTTTACGTCTTCCATATTCTCTATTGGTTTTGAAAAAAATTAAGAGCAGTTTTGGGGCTTTGTCTAGAGAATTTGTGAGAAAAAATGACATGTGTGTGTGCGTTTGTGTGTGTGTGTGTGTGTGTGTGTGTGGGGGGGGGGGGGGGGGTGTGTGTACCTACCTATCTACCTATGTTTGTCCGTATGCACCAACGTGAGCAAAATCATAAATAGTAATAGCAGCTTGCACATAAGAAGTAAAGGAAAAGTGAAGTTTGTTTAAATTTCTGCACAGGTAAACTTTGCTCTGAGTTGGTTTCTTCTCAGTGGTCCGAAAAACAAGTATGACGACTATTCATATACTTCGCGAACGGTCTTCCCTTTCAGTTTTATAGACGTTTAACACCAGTAAAGGCCTCTTAGGCTACCAGAGATGGTGTATCCTTTGGGTAGAAATGGGGGCGTCACCCATACTTACGAGAACAAAAATGATAGTCATCCTTGAGGCTTTCTCTATTAACAATTTGTGTGAGAAAACATGATAGACACACTATAAAGCAGTTGAGAAGATATTTTTGTGCGTAATTTGCTGTTTAAAGTGGTGTGTTATAGTTACGCTTCCTTAGCAGTGTAGAGCAACATAATTACTGCATTACAAAATAATTCATGAATTATGAAATATGCTAAATTACTGTGACAGTAATTACAAATCTAATTGTCTAGCTGAATTAATAATAACAATAGCATGAATATATAGTACAAATGTATGCATGGTTGATTACTCTATGGTTAGAATGGGATAGTATTAACTGCATCGACACCTGGTTTTTAGAAGTAGCATTACATCAACTTGTTCTTAATCCAATGTTACTAAATATTTATGCATTCTTAACTTCTCATTAATTGACATGGAATTCAAATGTTGTCATAGAAGTATGAGTTGTCCCCGTGCCAAATAGTTAAAACTATGAACCAAAAATCAGACCAATGAAGAAACATGATGATTCTAAGGTTTGAAGAACATCACTTGTGAGGGACTGACAAGAAGAATAATGTGTGTAGTTGCTGAAATATGGCAACGAAGTGGTTTTAAACAAGACACTGTGGTCACAAAATAAAATTTTAAATTCATGTCACCAGCACTAGAAACATTATTTCTTAGACATGGCTCCACCAGGACCTAGACAAGAAAGCAAACTAGTAGTATGTTTATACAAAATGTTAACAACTTGTTTGACAGTCCTAATTTTTGGTTCAGGGAATTATTGAGCAAACTTATGCATGAGCTTACAGGTGCATCAGTTGCTAAGTGTGTTGTTTCTATATTATCTTGTACTGTTACGTGTGTTTTCTTGTGCATTGTAACTGTCCAGTCAGCACGCTATTATTCTCCCAACAATTTAAGCCTGTTATCAGCTGATACACAACACAACAACATCAAGCCTGCCTTAATGACATCATAAAAATTTTGTTCGATAGTCGCTCACTATCCCGTTACCTTAAAGTAATAAATTAGTAATACATAGTTGGTTATTTCCAAGTGAGTTAACTAGATGCATGGCATCTGATTTTTAGAAGCAGCACAACGCCAACTTGTTTTGCTTAGCCACTCTCCTATACTACCTACAGAGCCTTCCCCAGAAAGTGTCAATTTGCTAACAACATCAAGGCCATTAGATTTTGTTTATTATATACATTCCTTTAACCACATCAAAGGTATTTTACAAGGTATAGTGGTGCAGCGCTACTCTACCACTCTTTAGGGAGCACCCTGTAATAGGTGAAAATTTTGGAAAATTCCAGAAAGCAGTTTAGGTAAAAGTATAATTGACTCAGGCCTTAATTATGCTCTTCAATGTTTCCATTATCCTTGCATTATACTTCTACTGTGGGTTAACAACAATTCTCACAACCATTTTGGAATATTATAATCATGCTCCATTAGAAATATTCTACAGTATTACAAAGTAACTGTTCTATTAGAGATTATCTATCTAAAGAGCTATGTATCATGCATTTAAGTGCTATATTGCAATTTCACTGACTGCTCTATTAGGTAGTATCAATCCACTTCCAGACGTTAACCTCCAGAATTTGAAATATCTACCTAATATGCTAGAATTATGCTGGAATAGCACCCTATTATGTTCTTAATTATCCTGGCAAATGACACAGGCCTATTACTACTTATTTTTACCCAAAATTATAATGGCATATTCTATGATTCTCCAATAAGAGTCTAGTGGAGTTGAATATTTGTTTATTTAGGAATTGTGAATGACTTTTCTTCTACAGCATTTACATAGCTTACATTTTAAGAATAATGTGACTGTTAAAACTAATATTCCTTGTGTACCATTCTTCTGTTTTACATGCATAAACTATAGCAGCCTTCAGGTATATACAGTAATTTCATCACCAAATCCACACCATCAGGCTAGGTTCAGTAGTGCAATAACTGTATGTTGAACCTATATTTCAATTTTTTTGTTGCTGCATTATCCGCATGTATATTTGTGTTGCTAGAGATGCATCTGCCAAGTTGTAAACAACAGGATACTATGGCAGATCCATGATGGGGCATTTGGGGCAAATGACCCCCGCCTCCCCCCCATCCCTAATCTCGCCCCTTACATTGTGGAGTGGTCATATAGCTAGCTATAGTATTGATTAAAATACTAAACTTTATGTCAGGTCAATTATAACACATGAAAATATGCACATTTTTACTAGCATTTATTGTTACAAATTCACCAGTAATCAAAGCAAATCAGTCAAACTAGCTGTAAAATTGTCACTCAACACCTTCGTGCATACTAAGCACCTCTAAAATAATTATTGTGTTGTGCTGCTTTTAAAGACATTAATAGCCTTTTAAAAAGCTTTTAAGACTTCACAACCATCTACAAAGGCAAAAATGGCAAAATCAACACTGAGATACTATTAAGAGGTGATTTTTTGCTGCTTCAAAATTCAAAAAATACAGCAACTAACAAGATCATCTAGGTCTCCCCAACCACTTACAACTAAGCCTGTTTGTGTCCTCCCCTTGACAGCTGCTGGATCTTCCCCTGGGATACAGTGAGAGTGACTGTATTAATGTACAGTGTTTAACTAGGTACCAAATTATTATGCTTTCAAATATTTGCTGTTCAAAGTATAAACTTGTTATGTTCACAGTAAATACTCCTTAGCCATTATTAACTTTAACTCATGATTAGAAGAAAAGAATTGTTGTCCATCATATAAATTTGACATTTGGCAGCTTTACAAAGTAGTTACTGACTGTTCTATTAGAGCATGTAAGTATTTTCTTGACAATGGACTATAACTTAAAGTAAGGAATAATTATTGTGTCCACTATACTACAGTGCTGATGTATCAGTTGCCTACTGTATTATGCAAAAAAATTATACTAGTATGTAATAGGTTGGTAAGTTCACTTGCCTGAATATATAGGGGGCTTGCATCATGCAATGTTCAAAAACACCTTTAAATAAATCAAATACATTGTTATATAGTGACATGCATATATTAAGCCACAATCTTTAGTTGCATATGTCACATTGTGACATAAAACAAAGAATCGCAAGAACTGTTACTTTAAAGGTAGACAAAGTCTATTGTGCAGCTGGTAAGACCAAGCTCTGCTTATCAACTTTGTAGCATTCCAAGAATACTACTCAAAAAAGCATGGAGTTGTTGGCTGTAGTGCTTCCTGCTATCGAAACCCATACTTCATTATGCTCCTCTGAAGCAAGATTGGTTTAGCATTTTTACAAAGCTTGGTTAGTAGTACCAGGAAACAAACAATAGCATCACTGCTAGACTTTTCCTGAGTCACTTATCCACCTGGCAGGGAAAATAATTATCTTATGCATATCTTGCCAGTGATGCCATCACAATCATTTCTCCTTGTGTTTCTCTGCCTCTACCTGCTGTACTGGACTCTTAAACATAATTCAAACACATTGATGTTGTGCTACAGTTTTGGCCTCACCTTAGGCTTCCTTATCCACAGTTCTGGCAAAATTTACCCGTGGAAATCATTCAGCTGTTGTCTTAATGCATCGAGGGTTTAGGTTAAAAATCACTCACAGTTGAAGACAGAGTAGTACCCTTGTGACTGGGAACATTGCAAGGGTTGCAGGAATAATTTTGGGAATAGGTATGTTTGGGAACCAGACATTATACCAGCATTTTAAAGCAATTGTAAAGCTTTAACAATGAGAAAATTGTACAATTACATGATATACTATAATAGAATAGTCAACAATTGCAATAGAGTGGTCACACCATTTCACTACTCTATTAAAGTAGTCATTTGGAATAATGAAATTCTCTAATATATTAACCGGCTATAAGAATAGAGCAATATTTAAGAATGAAAATCAAAGTAAATGGTCTAATATACACCATTTAACAGGCCAAAAATGGGCATAATTAATTTTTCCAAAGCACATTTTGAGCACTCCCCAAAAGTATAATGTTCAATTTTAAGAGCATAATATGTAGCCACATGCCTAAATATTAAATTTGTGCTGTACTACATTGTACATGTTTATTACTTGTACATAAATTGAATATTTAATATGATTAGCAAGGTCAGCAGTTCTCTACTACTTATATACAAGTGCAATTTTACTATACCACAAAATGATACAGTCTTTAAAACATGCTTTTAGTTAAAAATACATAACAGACAATGGAGATGAATGTATAGTACCAGTTGGTTTATAAAAATGTTATGCCTTTGAGTATTCCAAATATGTACATTATCTTACTGAACACCTCCTTACTTTATAATATTTTAGTCAATTATTTAATGTGTGTAGGAAAGACTACTACTATAGTACGTTCGCGTTGAGCTGAATCCTGAGTTGTTGATTAAGAAGCCATACAAGATCAAAGGCTTTAAACATAATGTTTATGACGCATTTATTCGTAAGCCCATGTTACGGGCAAGCACTTAATTGTTGAGAATATGGCGTCCAGTGTACCGTCAGCGAGTGCGGAGCGAAACCCTTTTGGGAAGACGTTAAACAGCCAAACGAAGTATCTACTTATGAAACTATGGGAGTACTTTAAGCAAGAAGCGAAGAAATGTAAAATTTCTATCAACATCATGGAGAGAATCTCGAAGGCCACCGGTATTGTATCATGCCTTCTTTGCTGGGTTTTGGCATACATTACGCCACGCAGGGATTTCAAGGACATCCATTAGAATGGAGCACCGCAAGAAAGGCGATTTATTTACGCCAAGAAAAAGGTACAAAATGCACTTTGCACAAGCCCGCTCAATTCTGTAATCGTCAGGTACAAATGTTCACGAGTCCTTGTTGATACAGACAGTTTTAACCCAGATACTATCAGACAAGATCCATTCATTGTACGGAAGGGAGGAAATCTATCGCTCTCAAAGATTTTGGTAAGTTAAATTTTGAAACCTGGAACTTTGTCACTTACTCCGTCTTAGGCCAAACTTAAGAATGATGGTGTTTTCTCTGGGGGTAGAACATTGCTTTAAAGAGTGTTGAGTGATATGGGATTTAAGTACAAGACGATTAATGACAAGAGGTTAGCATTGAAACTGTTTGTGCTTTAATTTCACTACACGTATGTGCAGGGTATGCTATGAGCAGCCCTGCACAGTCCATCAGTATCATAAATATTAAAGACGAACGAGGTGCAACAGAACTGAAGGAAGACCAGTTGTGTATTTGGATGAGACTTGGGTAATGAAGAACTTTTAGAGCAATTCCTCATCCAAATCGGCAGTGATAGTGAAGATGGTGATGGTGGTATTAATGAATTGTCCACTAGCAGCAGCGGGTCCAAGTCTTCTTCTGGGCTTACTTCATCTGATGTAAGATTGTTTGATATTTGCAGCATTGGTGTTATAACTTGATTTTGTTCCCCAGGAGTCATCAGGTAGCTGGGATTAAACTCTGTGAAGTACATAAAAATACAGATGAAGTACGTGTAAGTGTGTGCACTTTAATAAAAAATATCATTGCTTTATTGTGCTATCCGAAGTTGAACATACCATCCCTTGTATATTTAATCAGTGCAGGAGTGTTTGGAAGTCACTACAGGTACTATCAGCCCAAATTCATACAAACAGTATTATTTCATTTGTTGAAACTTTTAGAGTTTTTTGGGAATGTAACTTCAAAAACAAAATGCTGGCTGGAAAAACTGTGTACATGTGTGGCGAAGTGATGAGAAAAGTATTAAAATGACAAATTGACTAAATGGGAACAGAAGACGATAGTCAGCTGTGGTGAATGTGAAGTAAAATACATGTTGTTTGGCTCACTTGCAGGAACACCAATGCTACATAACGGATTTTGAGCTGTTATAATTTGGTTTTTTTCTCTTTTGAGGCTGAAGAAGTTTTTACCTGAATATAAGCAGGCCACTTATCTTCTAAATACAGTGCAACAGTGGCCCCAGCTCTTCTACTTATGTAACTCTGTTTTACACACACAAAATCTGTTTTATTTTTCTTGTAAAAGTGTATTACAGCCTCTTACATAAGGGATGGTGAAATCATGCGTGTTGAGGGCGGGTATGTGACGTCTGGCTTCGCCACAAACATGTGTCAACATGACCATCAAAGGGCCGCGCTTTAGAGGCTTCCCCATTGAAAATGTATGGCGAAACTTTACAGTGCCATAACGGGAGTGTCTTACATTCGAATGAAGCGCTTTTAATATATTTTTAGCGGATCGAGAAGCGCTACGTATCGAGCTATACAGGAGCCCCATGCAATGTAGCAATCGTAAGTTATTAATCGTTTTTGAGGGTTCAGCTCAACGCGAACGTACTATACTACTATAACCAGCAAAACACACTATAGTAAAGTTTATATTAGCCAATACCAAATTGGCACATAAGGCTCATGACTAAGTAATAGTTTAGTGTATACATAAACAATTACTTACCTCATCCTGTATAGTAATATCAGCTCCTAGTTGTAAATATAGCCTGACGCAGTCTATCTTGTTCTGCTTCACTGAATAGTGTAGTCCAGTATACCTCTATACAACATTTGATGGAGAATATTATCACTATGTTTCACTAAGATAAAATATTACAAGTTGTTAATTAAATGTTATTCATTATGTTGATGTTTGTTTACTCTGTATATTCCATAATAATTAGCTTTAAGATACTTGCTACTCACTCAAGTATGCATGCAGTTATAAAATTAACCATTTAACTGTTACTTTACAATCAAGCACATGCTGAATTTAGATTCTACCAATTAGAGTAAAAAATTCAGTTAAATTTGTCACTTCAAACATATGATTATACAAAACAGATATACATTCAAATAAAATGTTACTCTTTTATATAGACCTCTTTGAAGCCACACTATACTGAAACTGTAAAGCCTGTGCTATAACTACCATATTGTCCAGTAAGGTGTTAAAGTGTTTGCAATCAGAATGCAGTATCAGTAAAATATGTTCATGTAAGTGAATATGAAGTCATACCCATTAAAGTGCCCACAGTCTTTCACTTGAATATAAGCCAGTTATATCACAGCAGTTGTAGATATTAACAGTTGTCCTTGGCTGTGTATGAAGCCATATATATGCATCAAAGCACTGACAGTCTTTTACTTGATATAAGCCAGTTAGATCACAGTAGTCATAGTGTAGTTATTAACACTTGTAGGCAGAGTCAAATATGCTGCCCAAAATACTTTCAGGAATTTCCCAAAATCTTAACATAATAATTATATTATGCTCTTCAGTGTTCCCATTATGCTTGCATTATGCTCCTAGGTTAATACAATCATATTGGAACATTTTAATCAGTGAATACTCTTAGTAGAGTATTTCACTACAAAGTGACTGTTCTATTAGAGAGTATTGATCTAAGGAGCTATTTACAATGTATTTGAGTGCTCTATTGCAGTTTGCAGTTTCCACTGACTGCTTGCTCTTTTAGGGAGTATCAATCTGATTAAGCTTCACAGTTTGAAATATCTACCTAGTACGGCGTATGCTAGCATTATGCTAGCATATCTAGCATTATGCTAGCATAACTCTCCAGCCTTTTATGCTTTTTATTATGCTGGCATATCTGACACAGGCCTAAACAATTGTCATCAGCAAATATAATTAGAACTTATTAGTTAATCAGATACTTCAAATCACAGAAAATTGTAAAATTGTAAACAAAGGCACAAGTGTAGAGTTGAGGCTGACTAGTTATCATGCTTGTTTATGGTATCACTTGTAGTGACTGTTCCCTTGCAAAACACTATTAATGGCAACAACAATGCATCTTTTGGATACTTAATATATTTAATGTCCAATCCATAGTGTAACTCTTGTCTGAAGACAACAGTTAGTTGGTTAGTTAGTTAGTCAGCAGAAAATTTCATTGACAATATGATCAGAGCAACTTTGACTACACATACTGCACTGCCAAGATGCATTGAAGCTATATTATAATTTCTGAGCTAGTAAACAGAAATATTCATGATTCCTACTATTTAGTGTTTCCATACTACATGATTAGGTTATATGCAGGTAGCAGGTAATGTGTTATGAATTAAGGGATAGCAAGTAAACATTGCCAGTAGGTTAAATGAGAAGGTGGAAGTAAAAACAGGAGTTACTGTAACTTGTTAAATTGTCAAGGTTATCCAATCACAGAGTAACATAAAAAAATTATAATTGTTTCAGAATGCAGTGAAACTAGTCTCAAATTAATAAAACTTATACACCATCAGATTTGCTATTCATGGGAGCTAGAAATCTTTGTTATATTTTTGTACAGTAAAGGGTACCTGAGTTAGTGAGTTATTTATGATATGTTTAGTATAGTCATTTCTTTATTGCAATTACCTTCTTCTTTGTGCACAACAGAGGAATATAGGGAGAGCAGTATACCTTAATGGATTTACTAGGGAGTAGTGAAGAAATTTAGCAAAGTACTGCCTTCACAGCTTCATGAGTACAATGATCAATTAATCAAGTACCTTGTATTCTTTGGCATTATAGTTGCTGTGCAAATTGTGTTCCTAATATGTAATGCCATAATTCCAAGACCATTCAACATGAAAGGCTGAAACTTTAGCAGTCTACTGCTTTATTACTGGAGACAACAGAAAATCGATTTCTAGGTATGTGTGAAAATGACTGTAGCTGATCACATCATGCACACTCAGTGTTAGGCTTTTTCAGTGTACTGTATGCACTTTACACTTTGGCTTCTGGATGCTCATTCAAGACATGCACAAGATATAAATATCTGTGTCTGTGATTTCTAATTCAAAACAAAGTGCACAAAAATTCTAATTCCTCTGACCCTCGAATTGAAGATGGATAATGGAAGATCTAAATTAAATCAAGGGTTTTTACATACAGTATTATTTCTTATGCTTATACCCTCATTTAATCCTTTTGTTATTGGTACTCTTCTTATTTGTGGCCATTCAATTAGAGTAGATAAATATTTTTTAATTTCTACTGAAATAGATTTCCATACTATAGAATAAGGTAGTTTGTATCAAGCAATTTTCAAAAACACTTCCCTGACTCAGAATATGTTGCTGTACTGAGATATCAAGAAACAAAATTTACTTGTGATGTATGTATGATCAAGCACATTGTGAAGTAACACCAAGAATGTAAGATACTCTTGTTACATACTTTACAATGGGAAAGGCTGAAAATCTTTAGCTGCACAGTGTGGGTGGTGATACCAAGCTCTTTTTTCAACATTGTAGCATTCCAACATTTAGTACGGAAGAGTTCAGCTTGAGGTTCTGCTGGTAAAGAATAGTCAAGCTGTTTCTGTAGCGATTTGCATTTCTCCTTGGTGCTTCTCAGGCTAGTTTGCTTACAAAGTTGGGTGTGCAGTACCAGGATAGAAATAATGGTACCATAGTTAGACATACACTTTACTTGATTTTCTTCTCAGGGACAACACCCTTTTGCATATGACCTACAATCTTGTGATAATGTCACACTGTACAATACAATAAATATACAATTATTATTATTATTAAGGGGAAATTATTGCTCAGACAGAATAGCCAAATTTGATTGGACATTTCTGAAATTGTATGTCCTTGTGTACTATCCCCGCAATGCAAAGCACAAGCCTTGTAGGGGATCTAAGAGCATTCTACCTCCCCCCCCCCCCCAAGAAATTTTTTGACAAACGATCACTCTGAGATTGAATGAGACCACTTTCAGCTACTTATCACTGAACTTTATGTACATACATTTTACAGAGAATTAATTGTGTTTATTAATTAGTAATACATGTACAAAATTTGTATAGCTGCATACATAGTTTACAAAACAAACTATGAATCAATCTATTGTACAGCCAGTTTGTAGACTTAGCTGGACTATATACTTTGTTACAAAATTAATGGTGTTGAGTCAGCACAGATTGAATTATAATTATCCAACTAATTATTGTTAAAGTTTCTCTTGTGAATTGCAATAGATCAAACTTACTGTCGAACTTCAGAGCACTTTTTATCACCTGACTTTCATTCCACTCTCTCCAGCTAGTGCATTCTCTACACATTCTAACCACAAAATGGCCATCTTATACTTACCTCCACTCAGTTCGCAAATATCTGCAATTTCTTTTCTTCTACTGGAAAGCGTCACTTGTGTAGTCAGTAGTAATCGCTTCTTCACAATATTGACTTAAATCCACAACCGATAATAGGGGTAAACATGAGGTGCAGTACTCTGACTTATGCACGTGCATCGAGTCGATGCTTCAACAGGATCGCTACTTTGCGCAGCGATTAAATAGCTTTGGTAAGGAAAGGTAATGAGACGACAACAATAATATAAATGTTATAAAGAAGAATTACAGTTGTGAAAAATTTGATCGGCACAAATGGCCGACCAACAGGCTACATTGATCGGTCAACAACATTATTTGGTCAGAAAATGGCTTATGGCTGACCATAATATTGTACTCTAAAATTATAGGTTCTCTTACCCATTGTATTTGGTAGGATATACCCCCCTAAACAGACATGCAACCGAGGGGTCAGAAACCAACCAATTAGCACCAAAAATCGCCTACGAGATTTCAGATATTAGCAAAGATTTCAAGATTTCTGAAAATTGGTGCATAGATTTCCAAGCAGCTTTACAGAAAATCACATGTAATTTCTGGAGATATCCAATAAATTCCGATTTGCAATAAAAGATTTCAGATTTTGAAATTTCTGGAAATTTTGGTAAAGGTTTTCAGAATCGACCTACGAGATTTTAAGCTTGTTGCCAACTCTCACACATTAGGCATGAGTCTCACTCTTTGGCTAGTAATCTCATGTTCTCACCCCTAACCCTCTGTTTCTCACTCTTTCATCTTAGTTCTCACATCCGATCTGCTTCATAGTTAGTCCTGTGCTTAAAATTAGACAACCTTGTGCTTATTTATGTACTTTGAGCATGCAGCGACCTTTTTTTGTTTTCACTGCCAAAAATCCTGGAGCTGCACTTGAGTCTAGTCCACATTTCTGGTAGTGTTTCAGATATCACTCCTAAAATTGTTGAGAGGTTGGAATCTCTGCCTTAAAACAACCAAGAAACAACTGTGGATTTTACCCATGATCGTACTATTGATCTACAGCCCTTTTTGCACATGTGTTCTAGAACCTTCACCAGAGTACATTATAACTAAACTTACTATACGTATATAGCCCTCTCACCTCTCCTACTATGGCTAGTTCTAGAAAAGTTCCATGCTAATTCTGTGTCACTTCCACACTATTTTCATGTTATCTCTGACTTCCATAAAAATTCATAAACTTTCCATAGTACTATTTCTACAACCTTTTCAGTTTCCACACCATTAACACACAATCCAAGCCACATTTCCATGTTATTTCCATAGGATTTCCAAAGTCCATACCACACTCCCACACTATTCCATACAAGTACCAAGTTTCATGTCACACTTTCATTATTATCTTTTCTATATGATTATTCTGTTATGGACCACTTTTTAACACCTTGAATTTTGCCCAGTCAGTGTGATATTCTGTTTGTAGCTTTACAACATGCTGATCCAAATCAATTGCTGTATATGCTGAAGGCAGGTGCTAGTACTCATGAAAGAATGACAAATTACAAGTATTAAATTTTACTGAAGATAGTGTTGATTGTTACAACAGTCAATGGAATAACTCTAATACAGCATTCAGCTATTCTAACATAATATGTGACCGGATTTGTGAAAAGGTACCTTTTCCACACATTTGACATACCAGCAAACAAAATAATGTAATACTTGACTCCTTATACTGATTAACTTTCTCTTAGTATCAAAATGTAGCCAGATACTGTAGCTACATGTATTGAAAAGTTCAAGCAATTATATACCATGATCAAAAAGTTATGAAGCTTTAAAGTTCAAAAAATGGGTCAAATTTTGTGTGTGAAAAAGGTACCTTTTCGCAAATCCTGTCACATATACATATTGTGACAATTCATTTTAATGTCTGGTTGTTAATGTTCTTCTAATCATCTCACATTTTTCCCCCCCCAGATTGCTAGAACTCATGCTTGGTGTTTTGGATGGGACTCCTAGCAGTGTATCCCTTCTTAGATCTCAGCACCATACACAGTCAGAGCTGAGCCAGATACATGCAAATACAATTAGTTTCCTACACCATGTTACATTAGTAATGTTACTGTAGACAACATGACATCAACATAACACAGTTTAAATGCTCCATGCATCTCTTGCCACTACAATCAGAAAACCATAAAAGCACTGACATATAAGCATGATGACTAATGGAATTATGTAAAATGACTTATCTTCCATCGTAATTACATAACAAAGTTGCTGCATGCATTCTACATCCTCTAATAGTTTCATGTCATGGGGATTATAGTATGCAACACAACACACCGGGTTGACTGGGAACAAAACTCCATCCATTGTAGTGTTAGAGATGACATTACAAGAGGCAGGCCATTAATTGAACACATTAGTTTCTCAATCAGCTCATTTCAGTGCTAAAAAATTGGTAATTAAAGGGAGTGGCACCTGTGTCGAATTCACTGGTGAGTTATCATCCCAAATAAAACAGGATGAGTACTCACAAGCAAAATGGGGGCCATGCCAATTACTTGAGCTTTTTAATCACTCACACAGTCACACTCTTGGGAGACGACGTTGCGTTTGAGCAGTACCGCAGTTTGTATGCATAATAAAGGTTATTTTTTGATAGGGAGCCACCTCAGGGTTGACCTTTGGTGAACTTTCAACCAAGTTTACTGTTTTAATACAGTCATTTTTTCATCTCTCTCATCTAAACATACATGGTTAAAGTTTGACATAGTCATTTGTTAGAGCAAAAATAGCCCTATTTTCACTTGCCTACACATATACATAGTTTAGTACTTATACACATTACAGATTGTATTTCCAACATAATTATTAGATGCTTCCCAGATTGATATTTTTATACACACTACAGATTGTATAATTATTAGATGCTGAGTAAGATATTTGCTACCATTCACAATTGAACAGTGGAACCTGTTTTATACTGGCCACCTATGATAAGATACCACCTCTCTATACAAATAAACTTCTAGAGATATAAGTAGTACGTACATTATACAGTAAAACACACTACTTGTCTAAATAAGATAGAGCACATGGCTAAAATAGTGCTACTGCCTATGAGATATAAAATAGCCAGTATAGTCAAGCATGTAATATTTTTCTTATCTTAAACTATAATGTTGTCACAATGCAACATTTTATGTTTTCCCTTAATTGCTATATATACAATCAGTGGCGTAGCCAGGAAAAAAATTTTACCCAGGAAAAGTTTATACATTACCCTAATTGAGAGGGTCTGCTTCTGACTCGACTGCTTCACAAACACTTTCAAGCATGGGTGGTACAGCATTTGCAGGTTGACTCTCTGGTTGGATGGAAGAAACTGTTTCAGAAGACTACATGTTATAAGTAATGGTTAATACTACCATGCTTCAATTATTAGACTAGTTTAATTGTACTAAACACACAAAAAAATAACTGACAAGATATCTTGAGTGGTCAGATACTTTTATTGATCTGATGTGATATTTAAGTCAGAGATTATCGCTTTCAACTGCATGTGCTAAGCATTTCAAGCTAAGGAGTCTGGTTGCATGCTCCCTCAAAGAAAATTTTGAAATAATATGCTTTGACTTGGCATGTGGAGGCTATGTTTTGATTGTAACTACTAATGCATGATATGCATGATCAATTAACTCAATGTAAAGCCCTGCAGTTGACTCATTGGAACTTTTGAAAAGTAATTAAAGACATTTAACATAAATGTAGATGATATAGCCCAAGCAGTGTAATGAGAACAGTGGCTATAATCTGTACTGAGTGCTCTATTAGAGTATATTACAATGAATTGCTGTATTATAGTATCTCGATCTTTTCATACAAATTCGAGTAGCTGAAAAGAGGTCCAACCAATTCCAGACTTTGCCACGGTGGGCTTCAGCCCTGCTTAGTACTACAGCCATAGATTCTATTAAGTGTGGTACAGTTATGTTGTTTTGTAATGTTTGAGTAGAAAATTCAGGGTGCCAAAACTCAGGCCTGCTCAGCCTGAACTGTTGAGCATTTTACCGAGGCAGCTGCCTCGGTTTCCTCAATGGTAGCTACATCACTGACAATAATTATTATATTAAGGATTATGTTGGTGTGTCATGGTTTGGTAGTACAAGGAACTGGCATTCAACGTGCTTACTGGTGATCGATATGTGCAGATATTAAAAGGCTCTTTGGCAATAATGGTATCATAGAGTACGGTAGTACTGTATTAGGGCTTTTCTGGCCAAAAACATCACCCTATAACCAGCCTCACAATACATTCATGGTGCTTTGGCAGTATTGGCTAGGTATAGCAAACCAAAACAGATGATAGTCGTTTCTTACAGGAGGATTTGTTACGAATTGAAGAGTGGGCTAATAAATGGATGATGACATTTAACACAGATAAATGTGAAGTATTACAAGTTACTTTAAGTAATCCAAAACCCACAAGCTATTTCCTGTACAATAATCAACTAAGAATGGTTAGTCATGCAAAATACCTTGGTGTGATATTGGACTCTAAGATGAACTTTAACAAACATATTACCACTATTTGCAGAAAAGCTAATAGTGTATTGGCGCTTCTTAAGCGCAATCTGTATCACTGTAATTCTCAAATACGAAGCCAAGCCTATTTCTTGTATGTGAGACCAATACTAGAATACGCATCAATAGTTTGGGCACCATATACTAAGACTAACATTGAGAAGCTTGAAAGTGTTCAGCGACGTGCTGCCAGATTTGTGGTGTCTGATTATGATTTTTCAAGTAGTGTTACCAGTATCTTGAATGAGCTTAAATGGTGTAGCTTGGAGGTTAGAAGACAAGTAAGTAGACTGATGATGTTTTATAAGATATTGCAAGGTTCTGTCGCACTAGAACTACCCTATGAGATATCTCTCATCGACACTGTTACTAGAGGGCACAATAGAAGATATCAAACACCTTTTTCAAGAATTGATATACACAAATTCAGTTTCTTTCCAGCTACTGTCAGATTGTGGAATAGTTCACCTGACTCAGTTGTTAATTTGGATTCCCTTGAAGCATTCCGTAGATCTGTTACTGATTTCTTAAACAATTTATAATTTATAATTCTTTTTATACTTAATTAACTACTTAACTTAACTACATACTATATTGCACGTATACTCTTTCAGAGTCCTGCAATTATTATAATAATAATAATAAAAAGTGCCTTCAGTACTACTGATGTGCTTTTAAAATGTTGCTACATTTAATATTATAATATATATATATATATATACATATATATATATAGTGGAATTCTCTATATGCTGCCTGCCTGCCTGTCTGCCTGCCTTCCTGACTAATTAATGCCTTGATACAAGCGTACCTTGATAACGGATTGATTTTTCATTGATCAGTGTCTCTTCAGCTTAACATTTGCCTTTTTGGTATACTGTAGTACATACAATGCACATCAAGACACACGATAGTGTGTCGTACGGCCCAAGAAGCCGGCGCGCCACACTGTGAGTATATTAACAGGAAGAAAGAAAACGCAATTTGCACACCTATGTAGCTCTGTGATCCCTTCTCTGATTGGAACCAAATTTGCTAGATACGTGCCGCCCAGTTAGGGGAGTCTACATGCCAAATTTGAAGAAAATCGCTCCAGCCATTTCCGAGATACGAGCGAACAATATTTCATTTTAATTTCTTCGTTTTTTTCTTCTTCTACTTCTTCTTCATTTCGCACACTTCGCAAAATCCGCCATAAAACACGAATGCGTACTCAGATCGGGCTGAAATTTGGCACACTTAAGGGGCTCATTAAGGCGGATCTCTGTACCAACTTTGGTAGGAATCCGATGACCATTCACGGAGTTATGACCGATTATTTGCGTAAAATAAGGTCGAAGGTCTGTCACGCCTACAGGGTAAACCCCTTGGAGGAATCAGTTGAAAATTGATATGTAGATGGAGCAGCTATCGTAGGAGTGCCTTTTTGTGGTTTGAAAGGAATCGGGATAAAGACCATGGAGATATGACACAAAACCCAACCTGTGTCAAAATTACGCGATCGATTTTTATGAATAAAACAACTATTAGTTTTCGTGTCTACCAGGCAAACCGCTTAGAGCAACGAGCTGAAAATCAGTATGTAGCTGGAATAATCATCATGGAAAGTTCTTGCAGTAGTACAGAAGAATCGGGTTACAAATCACTGAGTTATGATTCGAAAGGCAACTATGTGCAGCAAATGCGAGATCGAGATACTCTAATAGAACAGTCACACCAATAAAGCATTCAGCTGCATGTATAATTTACTCAGTTATATTACATTGTAAGTTATTCTGTAGGGAATTCAGCTACAAACAAGTCACCCTGTAGTCAGATCAGCCAGAAGAAGGTACCTAATAGAGAGTTCAGCTACAAAGAAGCCATCATGTAGGGAGTTCAGCTGAAATAAATCACCCTGTAGAGAATTCAGCTACAAACAAATTGCCCTGTAGAGAGATCAGCTAGAAGAAGTTACCTTGTAGAGAGTTCAGTTGCAAAGAAACAATCATGCAAAGAGTTTAGATGCAAACAAATCACCCAGTACTCAGAAAGTTCCGCTATGAACAGATCACACTATAGAGAGTTCACTTAGAAACAAGTCATCCTGTAGAGAGATCAGCTAGAAGAAGTCACATTGTAGAGAGTTCAGTTACAAAGAAACAATCATGCAAAGAGTTTAGCTGCAAACAAATCACCCAGTAAAAAGTTCCGCTATGAACAGATCACACTGTAGAGAGATCAGTTAGAAACAAGTCATCCTGTAGAGAGTTCAGCTAGAAGAAGTTACATTGTAGAGAGTTCAGCTACAAACAAATCACCCTGTAGATAGTTCAGCTAGAAACAAGTCACCCTGTAGAGAGATAAGCTAGAAACAAGTCACCCGTAGAGAGTTCAGCTAGAAGAAGTTACATTGTAGAGAGTTCAGCTACAAAGAAATTACCATGTAGAGAGTTCAGCAGCAAACAAATCGCCCTGTAGAGAATTCAGCTACAAACAAATCACCCTGTAGAGAGTTCAGTTAGAAACAAGTCACCTTGTAGAGAGTTCAGCTAGAAGAAATTACGTTGTAGAGAGTTCAGCTACAAAGAAACTACCATGTAGAGAGTTCAGCAGCAAACAAATCGCCCTGTAGAGAGTTCAGCAGCAAACAAATCGCCCTGTAGAGAATTCAGCTACAAACAAATCACCCTGTAGAGAGTTCAGCTAGAAGAAATTACGTTGTAGAGAGTTCAGCTACAAAGAAACTACCATGTAGAGAGTTCAGCTGCAAACAAATTGCCCTGTAGAGACAAACAAATCATCCTGTAGAAAGATCTGCTAGAAGAAGTTACCTTGTAGAGAGCTCAGCTAGAAACAAATCACCCTGTAGAGGGTTCAGCTACAAACAAGTCACCCTCTAGAGAGTTCAGCTAGAAGAAGTTACATTGTAGAGAGTTCAGCTACAAGAAACTAACATGTAGAGAGTTCAGCAGCAAACAAATTTCCCTATAGAGAATTCAGCTACAGACAAATCACCTTGTAGAAAGATCAGCTAGAAGAAGTTACCTTGTAGAGAGTTCAGCTACAAACAAATCACCCTGTAGAGAGTTCAGCTAGAAACAATTCACCCTGTAGAAAGATCAGCTAGAAACAAGTCACCCTGTAGAGAGTTCAGCTAGAAGAAGTTACATTGTAGAGAGTTCAGCTACAATGAAACTACCATGTACAGAGTTCAGCTGCAAACAAATTGCCCTGTAGAGAATTCAGCTACAAACAAATCACCCTGTAGAAAGAACAGTTAGAAACAAGTCACCCTGTAGAGAGTTCAGCAAGAAGAAATTAAGTTGTAGAAAGTTCAGCTACAAAGAAACTACCATGTAGAGAGTTCAGCTGCAAACAAATTGCCCTGTAGAGACAAACAAATCATCCTGTAGAAAGATCAGCTAGAAGAAGTTACCTTGTAGAGAGCTCAGCTAGAAACAAATCACCCTGTAGAGGGTTCAGCTACAAACAAGTCACCCTCTAGAGAGTTCAGCTAGAAGAAGTTACATTGTAGAGAGTTCAGCTACAAGAAACTACCATGTAGAGAGTTCATCAGCAAACAAATTTCCCTATAGAGAATTCAGCTACAGACAAATCACCTTGTAGAAAGATCAGCTAGAAGAAGTTAACTTGTAGAGAGTTCAGCTACAAACAAATCACCCTGTAGAAAGTTCAGCTAGAAACAATTCACCCTGTAGAAAGATCAGCTAGAAACAAGTCACCCTGTAGAGAGTTCAGCTAGAAGAAGTTACATTGTAGAGAGTTCAGCTACAATGAAACTACCATGTACAGAGTTCGGCTGCAAACAAATTGCCCTGTAGAGAATTCAGCTACAAACAAATCACCCTGTAGAAAGATCAGCTAGAAGAAGTTACCTTGTAGAGAGTTCAGCTAGAAACAAATCACCCTGTAGAGGGTTCAGCTACAAACAAGTCACCCTGTAGAGAGTTCAGCTAGAAGAAGTTACATTGTAGAGAGTTCAGCTACAAGAAACTACCATGAAGAGAGTTCAGCAGCAAACAAATTTCCCTGTAGAGAATTCAGCTACAGACAAATCACCTTGTAGAAAGATCAGCTAGAAGAAGTTACCTTGTAGAGAGTTCAGCTACAAACAAATCACCCTGTAGAGAGTTGAGCTAGAAACAAGTCACCCTGTAGAAAGATCAGCTAGAAACAAGTCACCCTGTAGAGAGTTCAGCTAGAAGAAGTTACATTGTAGAGAGTTCAGCTACAAAGAAACTACCATGTACAGAGTTCGGCTGCAAACAAATTTCCCTGTAGAGAATTCAGCTACAAACAAATCACCCTGTAGTCAGATCAGCCAGAAGAAGGTACCTAATAGAGAGTTCAGCTACAAAGAAGCCATCATGTAGGGAGTTCAGCTGAAATATATCACCCTGTAGAGAATTCAGCTACAAACAAATTGCCCTGTAGAGAGATCAGCTAGAAGAAGTTACCTTGTAGAGAGTTCAGTTACAAAGAAACAATCATGCAAAGAGTTTAGATGCAAACAAATCACCCAGTACTCAGAAAGTTCCGCTATGAACAGATCACACTATAGAAAATTCACTTAGAAACAAGTCATCCTGTAGAGAGATCAGCTAGAAGAAGTCACATTGTAGAGAGTTCAGTTACAAAGAAACAATCATGCAAAGAGTTTAGCTGCAAACAAATCACCCAGTAAAAAGTTCCGCTATGAACAGATCACACTGTAGAGAGTTCAGTTAGAAACTAGTCATCATGTAGAGAGTTCAGCTAGAAGAAGTTACATTGTAGAGAGTTCAGCTACAAACAAATCACCCTGTAGATAGTTCAGCTAGAAACAAGTCACCCTGTAGAGAGATAAGCTAGAAACAAGTCACCCGTAGAGAGTTCAGCTAGAAGAAGATACATTGCAGAGAGTTCAGCTACAAAGAAACTACCATGTACAGAGTTCAGCAGCAAACAAATCGCCCTGTAGAGAATTCAGCTACAAACAAATCACTCTGTAGAAAGATCAGCTAGAAGAAGTTACCTTGTAGAGAGTTCAGCTAGAAAAAAATCACCCTGTAGAGGGTTCAGCTACAAACAAGTCACCCTGTAGAGAGTTCAGCTAGAAGAAGTTACATTGTAGAGAGTTCAGCTACAAGAAACTACCATGTAGAGAGTTCAGCAGCAAACAAATTTCCCTGTAGAGAATTCAGCTACAGACAAATCACCTTGTAGAAAGATCAGCTAGAAGAAGTTACCTTGTAGAGAGTTCAGCTACAAACAAATCACCCTGTAGAGAGTTGAGCTAGAAACAAGTCACCCTGTAGAAAGATCAGCTAGAAACAAGTCACCCTGTAGAGAGTTCAGCTAGAAGAAGTTACATTGTAGAGAGTTCAGCTACAAAGAAACTACTATGTACAGAGTTCGGCTGCAAACAAATTTCCCTGTAGAGAATTCAGCTACAAACAAATCACCCTGTAGAAAGATCAGCTAGAAGAAGTTACCTTGGAGAGAATTCAGCTACAAACAAATCACCCTGTAGAGAGTTCAGCTAGAAACAAGTTACACTGTAGAGAGATCAGCTAGAAACAAGTCACCCTGTAGAGAGTTCAGCTAGAAGAAGTCACATTGTAGAGAGTTCAGCTACAAAGAAACTACCATGTAGAGAGTTCAGCTGCAAACAAATTGCCTTGTAGAGAATTCAGCTACAAACAAATCACCCTGTAGAAAGATCAGCTAGAAGAAGTTACCTTGTAGAGAGTTCAGCTACAAACAAATCACCCTGTAGAGAGTTCAGCTAGAAACAAGTCACCCTGTAGAGAGATCAGCTAGAAACAAGCCACCCATAGAGAGTTCAGCTAGAAGAAGTTACATTGTAGAGAGTTCAGCAGTTTAGCTGCAAACAAATCGCCCTGTAGAGAATTCAGCTACAAACAAATCACCCTGTAGAAAGATCAGCTAGAAGAAGTTACCTTGTAGAGAGTTCAGCTACAAACAAACCACCCTGTAGAGAGTTCAGCTACAAACAAGTCATCCGGTAGAGAGATCAGCTAGAAGGGTCACCCTGCAGAGAGGTCAGCTACAAAGAAATCATCCTGCTTCATCTTTTCTTCTTCCTGTAGTAAAGAAAAAATGACAGGTTAAAAAGCCCTAAAGCCGGCCATAGGCCAGCTTTGAGGTATACAAATACAAAAAGAAGTGAAATCTAATCCAAAACAGCCAAGCTGTAAAAAAAGAGTGCGGCCCTGAGAAAGGCTATGGTGAAAAAAGATGTGAAATCCAAGGTGGCAGCCAAGAAATGGCTGTGATGGTAGGTTAATGGTAAAAATTTTAAATACAACAATTCAGGTGAATTTGGTGCCCCTTGGTCTTGGCACAAAATTCACCTGAATTGTCGTTATTAAAACTTTTACCATTAACCTATCATCACAGCCATTTCTTGGCCGCCACCTTGGATTTCACATCTTTTTTCACCATAGCCTTACTCAGGGCCGCACTCTTTTTTTACAGCTTGGCTGTTTTGGATTAGATAATATTATCATGGACTTACCGTTATCCTCCTTTGTGTCCCATTTCTTTTCACTGACAGTGCAAGGTGTCAATTAACTGTAGGATGATGGCTTCCCAATGTTTGTAATAGGAATCATCCATATTTTCCATGCAGACTGGATTGATTGCAGAGGCACTTCTACTGTTTTTTATTAGTAGCACAGTGTAACAGGTTGAGCATAGCTGAAAATGAAGCATAATGGCCACTTCACTTTCTAGTCAGAAATTGGTAGTTGGAGCATGTTCAAGCTCAGGCACCATTCTTTCTTAAGATGCAGTATTCATGGGTTCATCAGTCATAATAACATTACAAAAAAGCAAACAAAAAATAATTACAGGGTGTATGAGCACGTGTAACCTTGTAACCAATTACAAAGGTTGTTTTCAGAATTTCTGAACAAGAATAATACCTCATATTAAGCCACATAGTATGATACATATGTTCAGTCATGGGTATAAAGCATTTTCAACATGTGATCCACATTACATAATTTTAAGTTTTGTCTACGCATCCATTATTTTGGTGAACCATTGCACTGGTGCACCATGTAATATTTAGCTCAGTTTATCATGTTTAAAGTATTCTTCAGGCGATGAAGAGAGAAGTCATGGTCCAAGTGGAAGAGAATTATATCTTTCAGTGTTCTATAGAAGCTTGATTAACAACTGCACAAAGGGTGGGCTGAAAATGGAGACGTTTAACAGGGAATTTCTCATGTTAGCATGAGCCCACGATGCCTGATGCTCCTGAGAAATTTTGTTACTCTGTGCGTTGTTACACATGGAAGGTATTGGTTGCTGGTCGCAGTACTGCCCATGATTTCACTCTGGATACGCTAGACTACTAGGCTAACCAATGTGAATGACTCACCTACATATGCTCAAATTTGTAGTGAGAAAAAGAGTTCTGGTATGAATTGCTTACTACAATGCATATAGTGTTATATGAATCTTTGGTCTATTGTGGCCAGCTCTTGCAGATCAGCTATCTGGGAAAATGACACCTTAGAAATGTGACTGGATTACCTTTTCCACACATTTTACACACCAGGAAACAAAATGATGTAACACTTAACTCCTTATACTGATTAACTTGCTTTTAATATCACAGATACTGTAGCCACACTCATGGAAAATTTCAGGCAAGTATATGAAATGATCAAAAAATTACAAAGCTTCAAAGTTTCAAAAATGGATTAAATGTTGTGTGTGAAAAAGATAAATCCAGTCACAAATGACACTTCTGTATACAGAGATTACAATGAACACTGGCAATGCTTTATAGGCAAGTTAACTTAATAACTGTACATATACAGCTACAACACACGTACATATATAATAGCAACCATGTAAGACATGATTGCAATAATCACTCACACACACACACACACACACACACACACACACACACACACACACACACACACACACACACACACACACACACACAAATCGCCGTGGCCATAACTTGGTGAAATTAATACTGGATGATCCATGCCGCCACTGTCAGATTTTTGGTAGTGGCTAAATCACTAAATGGAATAAACATCTTACATGTAGCTATTATAGCTATTGCTGGTTTGTCCATTCCTGAGTGTATGTAGAAGTGGTTAACACAATCAAGTGTTGACAGTGGGACACATGGACATGACAACTGTTAACAGATCAGAAGTGATTGATGCCACTGATGTGCATGCATGTGTGCTGTTTAAAAAAACACTGGTTCTGATAAATATTGAGTCCAGTATAATAATTCGTTGAGCTAGCTACTATACTAGCCATTTAGAATTGTCCAGTGAATTTCCTGATGCATGCACGGTTTATCCAAATTGTAGACAAGACTGAACAAATGTTACAAACTATAGTGTGGACTGGTCAATCTGTTTTACAACAAAATCAACATAGCTACATCAACTTTCTATGCATCTACTAGTAATATCTAGTTTTACTATAATTGTGTAGACAATCATATGACTTTTTTGCAGTATTGTTTCCAAGATCTTCAAGCAAGTGGTCATGTACAGCACTCACTATAGAACAAATAATATAAACACCTGCTATGACAATCCACATTATACCTTTCTAGCTATATGTAGCTAAGTTAAGTTCTTCAATAAGACCAAGTGTCTGTGATCTTACCAAGAACAGTACACATCAGTACTGCACTAGCTTTTGGCTGTTGTACTGGTTTTTGCCAATTATCTACCAAGAAAGCCGGTAAATAATTATATCAAGTCATTCAACTATATCAGCCTTTTTCTTAATAACCAGCAGACAGAATTGTCAGGGGTACCAAGAATGGTCCAGGCCATAGAAGTGAATATTACTTTTGGTAAGAAAATATTGTGTGATACTATGTACATTAAGTTAGTAGCACCTGACCAACTGCTGTTATCTGATGCAGTATTTCATAGTTTGGGTATAGTTGACTATCACCTTGATATGCAAGCTGCACACAGAAGTTGTACTGCTTCAGCTTTTGATCCAAGTGGAGGAAACATTTCCCCACTGGCAGGAACCAAGAATACAGAGGTGGGATTGGTCCTAGCAAGAGACTCTAGAATAAGGTCAAATAAATATAATGCTATAAAAGCACTGTTCCCTGTGCATGTGAAGTTTGTACAGGCACTAGTAATAGCTGGTATGCATACAGTTTTGATTAGACACACTTGTGAGATGTTATCCTTTCCATTGTAAGTTTCTTCACAAGGAGGATCTTCCTCCACAGCAGATTCTTCTGTAGTTCCTTTGCAGTTTGTTTTCCAATAGAAGAAAAGGAGGGTTGTCTTGTTTTTTCTTTTAGATTATGATCCACAGTGGCAGTTGAGTTTTCCATTTCCCCTGAGCCCCAAGGAAGCAACTTGCTAGGAGAGTACCCTTCACTGTTAGGAAGAAAGTGGCTTACAAATTGGAAAAGATGCTAAGAATTAGTGTGACAAAACCATCTTAGAGTCCATAGTCCAGTCCTGTTAAGAAAGGGATGAAACACTTCAATTTTGTGTTTACCAAATTTTATAACCAAGCCTGATGTATTCCCTTTACCAAAGATTAATGATCTCTTAAGATCCAAGTATTTTACAACTTTACATCTCGCCACTGGTTATTAGCAGATTAAGGGTCACAAATACAGCCAGGAGAAGACTGAATTCATCACCCAAAGATTTTACCATTCAAATGTGATATATTATGGGGTGATGAATGGACTTGCAGTGTTCCAACATTGTATGCTGAGAGTATTATATGGATTACAGTCTGGTTATAGTAAAAAAAAATTGTATCTGATTATTTGGATGTTGTGATAATATTTTCAGAGTCATTTCAATGTTGTTCACTTGAGAACTGTGTTTGATTGATCAAGGATGCAGGCTTGAAGCTCAGTACACACAAACGCAACTTTGTTTGTGAAGAAGTGGAATAATCATTTGGGTCATCTGGTTACACAAGCTGGATTAAGCTACTGGAACCTGGATGCTGTAAAGTTCTTTCCCTACACCTGATAATGTTAGGCATTTATGACAGTTCTTGAAACTTACATCTCACTATCAGTGTTATATCAAGGATTACGCTAAGATTGCTTATCCACTATAAAACGAGCATTGATTAATTGGACTGCTGATTGTGAAGTATAGTATTTGAATGTTTGTGAAGTAAGTCATTAACAGCACCTGTACTAGTCTGTCCTGATTTAAACAAGGATTTTACATTAGAAACTGACACTAGCAAGCAGGGTTTTGGAGCAATACTAATAATTGTTGTCTGACTGGGGCACAATTTGTTATCATATCGTATGCAGGGTTTGTTGAATATGGAAACTTAACACTCACAAAAGGCAAAGTCTACAAACATGCTCTCCTTACAGAGACATACATAAAAGTACAAGTACAAAAACAACCATAAATAAACTTACAACAGAACATGACACACAAAAGTATCTATACAAGAACAAGACAAAATAAATGAGCTCAGTTAGTTAAACAGAAAATGATGAAGTAGGAACCAGAAAGGGACTGGTTTGGAAAATTTCTGCAGGTATATGCTAAGTTCCAAAGGAATGGAGAATTTATTAAAAAATGAATAACGATATGCATTGATGGTAGAAGATGATATGGCAAGTGACAATGAATAAGATCTATATAGTACAATTGATAGAGAACTTAAAAGGTGAATTAAATGGGATGGAGACCCTGTTATGTAGAATGTCATGTACTTGAGCTATAGCAAGGTATGACCGATGGGTATGTAATGAAGGCCATCATATTAAGTCCTGTGGACAAGAAGTGGAAGATTTGGACCAATTACGGGTATGAGGATTCCATTTGCTACCACACAACCAGCATGCAGCTCTTTGCTGAATTTCTTCCAGTTAAGCAGTGTCTCCAGCAGAATATAAATACCATACATGTGCAGCGTATTCCAATAAGGGCCTAACAAGGCAATTGTAGGCAGCAGCATTAACAGTAGATGGACTTGCAAAAAGAGTGTGTCTTAAAATGTTGAGTGAATGGGATGCTATTGCTGATATGTAGGCCTGCATAAAATATGCCAGCATGATATGCTGGAGTGCTATGCTAGCATAATGCTGGAATATTAGGCGGATATTTCAAACTATGGAGCTTAATTTCATGAAAATAGATTGATATTCCCTAATAGAGCAGTCCATGGAAACTGCAAACTACAATAGAGCACTCGAATGCATTGTACATAGCTCCTTAGATTGATACTCTCTAATAGAACAGTCACTTTATAGTGAAATACTCTAATAGAGCATTCACTGATTAAAATGTTCCAAGATAATTGTAACAAATGTGGCTAACTAATGTAAGCATAATAGGAACACTGAAATAGCATAATGAGTGAAAATTTTGGGAAATTCTTGAAAGCATTTTGGGCAAACTTTTGAGCACAGTTGACCCAAGCCCGCTGATATGTGTTTAACATGATCACTCCATTAATGAGAATTAATCCTGAAATACCCTACTGCTGACTTATATGGAATCGGTTGGTCATTAAGATGGTATTAACAAGTCAGTGGGTATCACTTAAAAGATATACAAATACTCTCACATTTCTATGGATTCAACTTGAGTTGCCACAACATGACAGTGATATATTAATATGTGATCAGGCCTGCAAATATAGGGCATGTGGGTACAAACTACAACCTGTCACACTACAGGTCATATCTCAGTATTGGAACAGAATATTTGCATTCTGAGACTTGCATCATAAAGCCAATTAAATGCTTACTAATGATGAAAAATTTCATTGCCATAGCATATGGTGTAAAACGTTATGAGTCAAGGAAGTGTGAAAAAGTAGGCAAAAATCATATGCCCACATGCCTTGTTTTCGCAGGCCCATTTTGGTCAAGTCTCCTTGAAGTAAGGCTTCATCACGAGTTGTAACAATTTGCTTGTATAGGGTGATGTCATTAGCAAATAACTTAACAGTACTATTAGAAATAATATTATGATGGATTTCGACAATATAAAGTAATAATAACAGGGGCCCAAGAACAGAGCCTTGAGGGACACATGAACAAACAGGAAGCCATTCTGAGAAGTTACCATTAACAACAACTCTTTGATAACGATTAGTTAGAAATGAGTTAAATAAAGAGAGTAGATTTCCCAAGACATTCAAGCTTAAACAATAGGCGACAATGAGTCAAATACCTCCACTAGATCGAACAATACACAGTGAACTGAGTTCCATCCTTCGAGGAAAAAATTCCCAGTCATTAATTACTGAAAGCAAAAGAGTGACAGTTGAGCATTTATGGCAAAAGCCATGTTGGGAATCACTAATAAGATGTTTAGATTGCAAAGCACATATAAGTTGACAATGAATAATTCTTTCCATAACTTTCACAACAATTGAAGTAATGGATGATAGTTTGATGGAAAGTGTTTATCACCCTTTTTGTGAACAGGCACAATGTTGGCAGTCACACAGTCCCTAGGCAGGGTACCAGAGGACAGTGACCATTGCAATAGATGAGATATAGGTAAGGAGATGAATTTAGCTGTGACTGTTAACAATTGAACCAGTAGATTATCTGGACCACAGGGTTTATCGTGTTGTAGATTGCTAAGTTCTTCAAAAACATTCTCTGATGTGGAATCAATAAACGTTTCATTACACTGTACAGACTCATGCAGAAATTGTAAGCTGGTACAGTTTTAAACACGGAGTTAAAGTACTCATTAAAAATTGTTGCCTTCTCAATATCATCTGAAATACAGTTCCCTGAGGAGTTAAGTGGGGGAGAAGATTGACAACATGATTTGACTGAATTCACAAAATCCCAGACCTTCCTAGAATTTGCTGAATATGCATTAGAAAGTGCAGAAATGTAGTCCACAGTGTCCTGTTTAGACTTTGAATGAACCAAGTTACTAATTTACATCTATTTGTTTCAGAGTTGTTACGTTTCATTTTATGATGTAAACATTCCTTAACAAATATGAGATGCAGGGTATCTGGAGTAAAGCAATGCTTTAATTTTCTACCAGTTCACAACACCAAACTATATGATAATATTATATTGACCAATGTTGTTTATGGTTATTTACACACAATTTCACAGATGTGGACTTTTCAGGCCTATGGATCATTCCTCGTTCCAAGAGGTTTGAGGTTCCACTGTAGCATGCAAAGCCTTTTAAAATAAAATATACTATTGACTTCAAACAAAAACCATTTTGTTTCTCTTCAATTCTGTAGCAGACATCAACCATTTAATTGAAATTAAAAGGAAATAGAACAGAAAAGGCCAATTTTTAGTAGAGAAGTAGCCTTATACGTAGATATAAAAATTGGCCCAAATCTTACGGAGAGCGTTTCTTAATACTGTGTCAAATTTCAAGCTTTAATCATGACACAATTTTCAAAAATTGTCATAATAGCTAAGGGTTGTAAGACCTTTTGCGTACTGTGGGATAAAAGCATGAAATTTTCCACATAGTTTGTACGTACATGATACAGTAAAACACACCACTTGCCTAAATAGATAGACAACATGGCTATAATAGTGTTAATGCTTGTGAGATAAAATACAGTCAGTATAGTTGAACATGCAATATTTTACTCAACACCTTCTCCTTAAACTACAATGTTGTAACAATGCCATATTTTATGTGTACCCTTAATTGCTATATATACAATATATCAAGTGGTGTGTCATGGTCTATATGTGCAATTATTAATATGCTATTTGGCTATAATGGTATCATAGAGCACAGTAGTACTATATATTATGGATCATGAAGGTTTGGGCTTTTCTGACCAAACTATAACCCTAAAACCAGCCTCATAATACCTTCATGACACTTTGGAAGTAATGGTTAGGTATAACCAAGTCCAAATGTACCCTCAGTATGACCTGAAGTACTTCCAAAATGTTTCCATGAATTTTAATATTTAATGGAATTTTCTACTACCTGACTGACTGACTGATTAACTAATTCCTTCAGAAAAGCATAACTTGATAACGGCTAGGGATATATACAGGCTTGACTTTCATTGTTTGACATCTCTTCAGTACTGATGTGGGATAATTATCGATATATCGGAATATCGTGATGCTCCAGCTGTATCGCGATACCGATACACACGTACACGTATCGATATTTTAATTGCGCAATCACGGAAATATGAAGGTCTGGCTTTCTTAAATTTAAGAGTGTAGCTGGGTTATTTACTTGTTTCCTAGTCTCCTTAAGCTTGTTATATAATTGTGCAATGGTGTAATGGCTAGTACTAAACAATAAAAATTTATCTGGGTGCCCACGCACTTAATTAAACTTGGCTTCTTTGTACAAAGGATGCACTGTATCGCATATCGATATCGTATCGTGACTATACAGCTGTTAGATACAGATACACCATTTCAGGCGTATCGCACAGCACTACTCTTCAGCCTCACAGGTGTCGTTTGGAATACTGCAGTACATACAATGCACACATCATGGACTTTACTTTGTCCTCTTTTGTGTACCATTACAGTCCAAGGTGTTGATTCATGTAGGACAATGGTTTCCCTATGTTTGTAACAGGAATCATCCATATTTTCCATACAGACTGGATTGATTGCAGAGGCACTTCTCCTACTGTTCTTCGCTTGTAATGTTATGTAATGAGCTGAACATAGCTGAAAGCAAAGCATAGTGGCCACATCAGTTAATTGGTAATTGGGTTGCATGAATCATCTATATCTTTTGTGTTGATAGGATTGATTGCAGAGGCACTCCTACTGTTCTTAATTTGTAGCACTGTATAACAGGCTGAGCATTAGAGATGCCACGACATAGAAACTTTTATGTCACATGTCATAGAGGTTTATGTCACGACATGTCATATGTCACGACATAATTAATGTTTCACAACTGAAACTGTTACTTATGAAACTGTATAGCTATTTTGATTTAAACATGCAAAATATCAACTTAAACATCAGTAATATTAATTATGACATCAACAACCAACATTGCTCATACTTATTTGTCAATTTTTCTCATATTCATTGTATCAAATTTGATCAAAATGAATGGATAAGTGTGCATTATTATGAGATATATATGTCATGACATAAAGAAGCCTATGTCATGTCATATCATGAAGCTTTATGTCACGACATGTCATATGTCACGACTATCGTGGCATATATCCCTACTGAGCATAGCTGAAAGTGAAGTGTAATGGCCACTTCACATTCTGGTCAGTACTTGATAGTTGGAGCACATTCAGTGGAAGACATTAACTCAGGCACCATTCTTTCTTATGATGCCATATGTGCAGGTTCACCTATTATAACATTACAAAAAAGTAAACAAACAATAATTGTGAGCATGTGGAATGGAAAGGATACTGAAATACCTTCACTTGAGTGCTTCTTGTGGCAACACTCTTCAATTTGTGGTTCCCAAAACAACACTGAAAGACAGACTTAGGGATTGGGTCACACATGGTACTAAGGCAGGGTCAAAACACTACTTAAATAATGAGGAAGAGAAGGAGTTGGCTGAGTTTCTGAAAGATTCTGCTGCTGTTGGTTATAGGATTGAAATTATGAACATACATAGTAGAATGTGTTCCTAGGAAAAAGGTACACTAAGGAAAGATAAGATCAGTCCAGGATGGTGGGAAAAATTCAGTAAAAGGTAAGGCGATTTGTCACTAAGACGAGGGAACAATACAGCCAATACACAAATGGATACGGTCAACGTTTATACCATAAATCAAGACACACAGTAGTGTGTCGTGCGGCCCAAGAAGCCGGTGCGCAACACCCGTGAGTATATTGACAGGAAGAACGAAAACGCAATTTTCGCACTTCCTTAGCTCTGTGCTGCCTTATTATTATTATTATTTGTTTACTGTACAGAAACCTCCATATGGAGTATATAGTACAACAGATTAAATTAAGAATAAATTGTAGTGATTGTACTTAGCTATAATTAATACATTGTTTAAATGTGCTTAAGGTAGGTGATTCCACAGTACTGCCAGATAGGTTATTCCATAATTTAATTGTAGAGGGGTAATAAGAGTGAAGGTAAGAATCAATTCTGGAGTGTGGCTGCAAAAATCGTTGATCGTGACCTCATGTTTGGCTTGCTGTTGGGATTAAATAGGTTCCATTATCGATGTGAACTTGTCTTTGCACTATTTTATACATCATAACTAGCTTCAAATTGTTCCGTCACTGTTCAAGAGTTGGTAGATTCAGTATCTCAGTTACACTAGCCCAGGGTGAATAATTGTTTGTAATAAACCTTGCAGCTCTTCGTTGGACCATTTCTAACTTGTAGATGCTACTGTTAGTGTATGGAGACCAGACAGTTGATGCATGCTCTAAGATAGGACATACCATTGCTAGATAACACAGCTTCTTAGTTTGTTGAGTACAAGAGCTAATATTACGTCGCAAAAAGGCATTGGCTGAGTTTGCTTTACAGGTAACATGTTGGATATGGTTTGTCCATTTCAGGTGTTCATCTATTGTTACTCCCAGGTAAGTGGCACTGGTAGATCTACAAATTTGATGTTGTTTCAGAAAATATGTTGAGTCAGTTGTTAATATCCTGTTAGTGATCTTGAGGTGTACACATTTGCTAAGGTTGAAAAACATTTGCCAGTCTTCACTCCATCTCACTATGGCATCAAGGTCTCTCTGCAATACTAAAGTGTCTTCATTTGAATAAATCGGTCTAAAATTAAGTATATCATCAGCGTAGAGTCGTATCTGAGAGTTCACTAGAGTTGGTAGGTCGTTAATAAAACAAGTAAATAGTAAAGGGCCAAGTACTGTACCTTGCGGTACGCCAGAGATAACTTCACACTGCTCACTAGTTACACCATTCAGAACTACTTGCTGTTGTCTTTGTCCAAGAAAATCTTTTATCCAATTGACAAGTTGTGGACAAATTCTGTAATGCTCAAGTTTTTGAAGAAGTCTTACATGTGGAACTTTATCGAAAGCTTTGCTAAAGTCAAGAAATAAATGCCTCGATGAAACAAGACGATTTTTGCTGTGGACACTCCCTCCAACTTCAGCACACCACATTCCAAATTTGAGCGAAATCGCTTCAAGCGTTCACGAGATATGTGACTTTAAAAATTGGTTTAGTTTCTTCGTTTTTTCTTCTTCCTCTTCTTCTTATTTTTCTTCCTCTTTTCGCACATTTACAAAAACTGCTATAAAATGCGGACGCCATATCCGATTGCCTTGTAAGTTAGCACACAGAAGGGGGGTATAAATGCGCATCTCGGCACCAACGTTGGCTGGAATACGATAAACAGGCAAAGAGTTATGAGTGATTCTTCACTAAAAATAACACCAATATGTTGTCACGCCTACAGGGTAAACCGCGTATGGGAAGAAGCTGAAAATCGGTGGGTGAATAGGTTAACTATTAAACCTCAAACCTTTTGTGATTTGAAAGGAATCGAGCTAAAAACCAGGAAGATACAACGAAAAAACCAACAGTGTGTAACAATTACACAATCGAGATTAACTAATAAGAAAACGACTGTTTGCCACGACTACCAGATAAACTGCTTGGGCTAATGCTTTGAAAAATGCTGTACAGATGGAGTAATCATCTTAGAAAGGCTCTTCAATGGTGTAGAAGAATCAGACTTAAAGCCACGAAGTTATAACACGAAATCCAACTTGATGCAGCAAGTGTGAGATCGAGATACTCTAATAGAGCAGTCATCCTAATAGAGCAGTCATCCTGAAGAGAATTTAAGAGATCAGCTAGAAACAAGTAACCTGTACAGAGATCAGCTACAAACAAGTCACCCTGTAGAGAGATCAGCTAGAATTAGGGAGTTCATGCAACTATGGAAAGAGATAGTTCAGCTAGAAGAAATCATCTTGTAGAGTTCAGCTACAAAGAAACCACCATGTAGAGAGTTCAGCTACAAACAAATAGGGACCCGCCGATTATGCTGGCATAATAATGAGCATAATAGGTGCCTGAAAGCATTGAGCATAATGCTAGCATAATAGGCAGAAAAGTTGTGCAATGCTATAAATCCTTGCTTATCAAAATACATAACCAACAAAAAGATCGATATACTCTAATAGAACAGTCTACAATTATCAGGTAGCTGACTGTTCTATTAGAGTATATCGATCTTTTCTGTGACATGCATTTTGACAAGCAAGGATTTACAGTCTGTGCTTCAACTACTTACTGCTTTTCCATAAAATGCAAAGTTATTAGAAACACATGGGAACTGAGGTAAAAATATTGAGCATAATTTGAGCATAATAGGTAAATATTGAGCATTAATTTAAGCATAATAGGTAAATTTTTGAGCAGTGCAGCATAGCATAATAGGTAAAATAATGAGCATAATCGGCGGGTCCCTACAAACAAATCGCCCTGTAGAGAGATAAATAGAAGAAGTTACCTTGCAGAGAGTTCAGCTACAAAGAAACCATCATGTAGAGAGATCAGCTACAAACAAATCTCCCTGTAGAGAGATCAGCTAGAAGAAGTTACCTTGTAGAGAGTTCAGTTAAAAAGAAACCATCATGTAGAGAGTTCAGCTGCAAACAAATTACCTGTAGAGAGTTCAGCTACAAACAAATCTCCCTGTAGAGAGATCAGCTAGAAGAAGTTACCTTGTAGAGAGTTCAGCTAAAAAGAAATCATCATGTAGAGACTTCAGCTGCAAACAAATCACCTGTAGAGAGTTCAGCTACAAACAAATTTCTTTGTAGAGAGATCAGCTAGAAGAAGTTACCTTGTAGAGAGTTCAGCTACAAAGAAACAATTCTGTAAAGAGCTCAGCTGCAAACAAATCACCTGTACAGAATTCAGCTACAAACAAATCACCCTGTAGAAATAACAGCTAGAAGAAGTTACCTTGTAGAGAGTTCAGCTGCAAACAAATCACCTATACAGAATTCAGCTACAAACAAATCACCCTGTAGAGAGATCAGCTAGAAGATGTTACCTTGTAGGTAGTTCAGCTGCATACAAATCACCCTGTAACTAGAAAGATCAGATAGAAGAAGTCACCTTGTAGAGCAGCTACAAACAAACCACCATGTATAGAGTTCAGCTAGAAGAAGTCACCTTATAGAGTCAGCTACAAAGAAACCATTCTGTAAAGAGCTCAGCTGCAAACAAATCACCTATATACAGAATTCAGCTACCAACAAATAACCGTGTAGAGAGATCAACTAGAAGAAGTTATCTTGTAGATAGTTCAGCTTTAAACAAATCATCCTGTAGATAGATCAGCTAGAAAATGTTACCTTGTAGAGAGTTCAGCTACAAAGAAACCATCATGTAGAGAGTTCAGCTGCAAACAAATCACCTGTAGAGAGTTCAGCTAGAAACAAATCACCCTGTAGAAAGATCAGCTAGAAGAAGTCACCTTGTAGAGAGTTCAGCTACAAAGAAACCATTCTGTAAAGAGCTCAGCTGCAAATAAATCACCTGTTCAGAATTCAGCTACAAACAAATCACCCTGTAAAGAGATCAGCGCTAAAAAATTACCTTGTAGAGAGTTCAGCTACAAAGAAACCAGCATGTAGAGAGTTCAGCTGCAAAGAAATCACCCTGTAAAAAATTCAGCCACAAACAAATTGCCCTGGAGAAAGATCAGTTAGAAGAAGTTATCTTGTAGAGAGTTCAGCTACAAAGAAACCATTCTGTAAAGAGCTCAGCTGCAAACAAATCACCTGTTCAGAATTCAGCCACAAAACAAATCACCCTGTAGAGAGATCAGCTAGAAGAAATTACCTTGTAAAGAGTTCAGCTACAAAGAAACCATCATGTAGAGAGTTCAGCTGCAAAGAAATCACCCTGTAAAAAAATTCTGCCACAAACAAATTGCCCTGGAGAAAGATCAGTTAGAAGAAGTTACCTTGTAGAGAGTTCAGCTACAAAGAAACCATTCTGTAAAGAGCTCAGCTGCACACAAATCAGCTGTACAGAATTCAGCTACAAACAAATCACCCTGTAGAAAGATCAGCTAGAAGAAGTTATCTTGTACATAGTTCAGCTACAAACAAATCACCTTGTAGAGAGATCAGCTAGAAGAAGTTACCTTGTAGATTGTTCAGCTACAAACAATTCACCCTGTAGAGAGAGCAGCTAGAAGAAGTCACCTTGTAGAGTGTTCAGTTACAAAGAAATCACCAAACAGAGTTCTGTGATAAATATATGTATTATATATATATAATTTGTACGTTTACTGATGAAATCAGAAATATCTAAAGTACATCTGCTTCATCTTTTCTTCTTCCTGTGGCAAAGAGAAAATATAGGTTTAAAAAGTCCCAAAGCCAGCCATAGGCCGGCTTTGGAGTATGCAAAAAGAAAAGGAAGTGAAATCTAATCCAAAACAGCCAAGCTGTAAAAAAAAAGGGTGTGGCCCTCAAAAAGACTATGGTGATAAAAGGAGGGGAAATCCAAGGTGGCGGCCAAGAAATGGCTGTGATGGTAGGTTAATGGTAAAAATTTTAATAACGACAATTCAGGTGAATTTTGGTGCCGCTTGGTCAATTGGCACAAAATTTACCTGAATTGTCGTTATTAAAATTTTTACCATTAACCTACCATCACAGCCATTTCTTGGCCGCCACCTTGGATTTCACATCTTTTTTCACCATAGCCTTTTTGAGGGCCGCACACTTTTTTACAGCTTGGCTGTTTTGGATTAGATCATTGTTACCATTTGTTGGAAACCACTTTAAGAGAAAATTATGTGTTAAATTCATCTGCTCAGATCTACAACATTGATGAAACTGGCATCCCTATAGACCCAAAGGTACTAAATGTTGTTACAAAGCCAGGGACTAAGAAGGTGCGATATATATCTACAGGGAGGAAAGGTCAAATTACAGTTGTTGCATGTGCGAGTGATGCAGGACAAGTGTTACTACCAACAGTGTTGCTTGATGCAAAGAAAGTATCCCATGCTTGGACAAGTGTGGAAATTCCAGACACCAGTTATGGTTGCAGCCTTGCAGTGATAAAGGGTGGATAAATACAGATTTTTTAGAGTCTTGTGTGAGTGACCACTTTATCAAGCATGCAGTAGGTGCCCGACAATATTGTGGCTGTTAGATTGGATCAGGAGTAGTACCCATCACCAACCTGAAGTTGTCCGTCTCGCAAGATCTAAACAGAAAATGTGACTGGATTTTGGAAAACTAATCCAAATTGCACATTAGAATTTTCGAGATAAACGGTTTAAAAGAATTGAAGCCAGCATAACTCTCCAAGGATAGTAAGCATGTGTATGAAATTTACACAAAAGATGCATCAATCTGTTACCTTTCAGGCCACTTCCAGTACTTGTAGCTGCTTGTACAGTTTCCCGCCAAATGAGATAGAAAATCTGAGCAGTTGGACGAGCGAAGTATTATCACGAGTGCTCACGAAGGGGTGGAGGCTGGCGGGTGGCGAGGAGGGCAAGAGATAGACCTCAAAATGGAGGCAGACCACGATTGGAGTCCAGACACGAGATTACAGTGCTGTGCTGGCTACTTAGTGGCTGATATGTAGCAAAATCAACAGAGAAAACGTCTGGCCAACATTATAAGGCTGTCCACCTGTAAACCACTGATTCTTGCCAAGCCAGGTCCTTCACAAGGCCTGAAACTGCCATTTGAACACTCCACACCACCCAGAAAAGACGTCTGTTAAAACCAGCCTCGTGTAGTTTGAGTAGTGCTGAGGGTCAAAACTTGTAGTATGATAGTGTAGCTATCCACTGGTGGTGTTAGTTTGATTTTGCCTGATGTGCGATTTGGATCGGTTCTATAAAATCTGATCACAAATAATGTTGTGCTTGCCACAGCACACTACACACAAGGCACAGCCTTTGGATTGCACAGTATTTGCACCATTAAGGTCACAATGGAGAACAGTATGCCATGAGTTTCTCCAATGTAATCCCGGTAGAGTAATCACCAAGTTTAATTTTAATTCACTTTTTCAAAGGCCTGGTTGCAATCTGTTATACATGCTATTATTATGGCGGGTTTTAAGTCTTCTGGAGTATATCCTTTCAATTCTTCAGCTATAAAAGTTCCATCCTTACAATCAGGAAGCAGTAATACAGCAGTGGTAGGCAAGCCACCTTGCGGCAATGATGAAGGATCACCTGCTACTGAGATTTCTAGCACATACAATGATGTACGTGCGGACACAGATGCAGAACCTAGTGATTTTAATGCTGAGCAACAGCAATTGTACAAGAACAGATTCACTTGAATTGTCGTAATTAAATTTTTGCCATTAACCTACCATAACAGCCATTTCTTGGCCGCCACCTTGGATTTCACATCTTTTTTCACCTTGGAGACCACACTGTTTTTTTACAGCTTGGCTGTTTTGGTTTAGATTGTAATAAACATGACCAATGCTCCACTACATGTACTCTTCAGGTTTTGTGTAAAAAGGGAACTACAATAATACTGTATAATACAGTAGGTGTGGGCATGGCCCATTATAAAACATCACCCACAAACCAGCTTTACATTTCCCTGATGATGATGGGGCAGTATTGGTTAGGTAAAACTAAGCCCAAACAAGCCTTCAGATCGACCCAAAACACTTTCAACAAGTTGCTACGGAATTTTTGTAAAAAAATTATAAACAGAATTTTCTACTGACTGACTGAGTACAACTATATCAATTAATCATGATAATTGCATCACGATACGATAATTATCACGATAGTAGATCCAATAATTATTTTCTATGCATATATGTCATACCAAAATACAGCAAAGTGCAATCTCAGAGAATACATACATAATTGAGTAATCAACGAATGCTTTAATTGTTAGAGTAATTCCAGCGAGGTAAGAATGTCTAATATTGGTGCTCACGATAATCACAAGCTATTATCATATCACGATAATGAACTTCTGCTATACGATTATCACACTATCGATATTATAGCACATCACTACTATAGTCCCTCCTTTAGTTTAAAATTTTAATTTTTTGTGTACTTGTTTTATAACTTTTTTTGTAACATAATATTATTATGACTGGTGAACCCATGCATGCTGCATCAAAATACAGAAATGGCACCGCATGTCCCAGCTACCGATTATATATCGTCTGAAACCTTTATGCTTCATTGTCAGCTATATTCAACCCATTACACAGCATTACGAATCAAGAACTGTTCGAAAAGCACCTCTGCAATCAAAGTAGCCACTATGAAAAATACGGATGATTTCTGTTACGAATGGAAGCCATCATGCGTTACTGCCAAATGGACACCTTTTGCCTTGCCTTTTGCTGTCAGCAAAGATAAATGGGACACAAAGGAGAACACTGGTAAGTCCATGAAGAATGCATACATACACCCTGTACTACGGTATGCAAAACGGCATCTCTCAGGCCAAAGCAACATCGAACAGTGAAACATCAAGCCCGTAGCCTTAAATTATTCTTGTCTGAAGACATCAGTCAGTCAGGCACATTGATAAAATACTGAAACAAGTTGGAGTAGTGCATGATATTAAATCACAGTAAAACATTAAGAAGTGTTATATCCCTACTGTGCTCAAGATTCCACAGTGGAAATTCACAGTAGGGATATAACACTTCTTATTGTTTTACTGTGATTTAATATTATGCACTACTCCAGCTTGATTCAGTACTCTTTATTGATGTGCTATGGTCCCTACTCTAGTTGAAAATTCTAACATTTTTTTGTGTACCTGTAGCTTATACAAACTACCTGGCATGGAAACGTATCAAGGCTATCATTTATCTGAGCCCTGCAAGGTGGAAACTTGAGCCTGCTGGGAATCACCAGCAGGTTTGAGCCAATTATGCTTAAGTTATTATAATTTTGAGTAATCCTCAAAAATCAACCTTATTATACTCAAAAGAATGCTTTCAAAATCAAGATTACGCTAAAATTAAGGCTCTCAACAACACAATTTATACAAGTTACACAATTGATAATAAAATAAGTCTTATGAGTGTTGTTTCAAGAATGAACTTGCTTACAGCATGAAGATAATGTTTACACTAAAAATACAGTTTGACACCTGGAAGAAACTGATGTGTGTGTGCATGTGGTTTATGCCGTAAAACAGGCAACACTTACAGTCAGAAACATTGTGACCTTTTAAATTTATCACCAGTAAATAGTCATGTACTGTATTAAGTATGTAATACAACTGATACAATTACAAGTCACGCATTTCACAAAGCTGTACAATAAACACATCATCATCAATGTGTACACAAGGTATGCACATACAGTAATAACATTATTAAGATTACTTATGATAACTTACTTCCTATGTATCCATCAAATTTGATGAAATGAACATGAAATAAAGAAGTATATATAAGGTAACAAAAGTAGCTCAAAGAACACATCACACACATAGACATAATCAATGTGTACACATGTTATGCACATACAGTAATAACATTATTAATTGAATCAAGATTACTTATGATAACTTACTCCCTATGTATCCATCAAATTTGATGAAATGAACATGAAATAAAGAAGTAGATATAAAGTAACAAAAGTAGCTCAAAGAACACATCACACACATAGACATAATCAATGTGTACACATGTTATGCACATAAAGTAATAACATTATTAATTGAATCAAGATTACTTATGATAACTTACAATCTATGCATCCATCAAATTTGATGAAATGAACATGAAATAAAGAAGTATATATAAAGTAACAAAAGTAGCTCAAAGAACACATCACACACATAGACATAATCAATGTGTACACATGTTATGCACATAAAGTAATAACATTATTAATTGAATCAAGATTACTTATGATAACTTACACGCTATGTATCCATCAAATTTGATGAAATGAACATGAAATAAAGAAGTATATATAAAGTAACAAAAGTAGCTCAAAGAACACATCACACACATAGACATAATCAATGCGTACACATGTTATGCACATAAAGTATTAACATTATTAATTGAATCAAGATTACTTATGATAACTTAATTCCTATGTATCCATCAAATTTGATGAAATGAACATGAAATAAAGAAGTATATATAAAGTAACAAAAGTAGCTCAAAGAACACATCACACACATAGACATAATCAATGTGTACACATGTTATGCACATACAGTAATAACATTATTAATTGAATCAAGATTACTTATGATAATTTACACGCTATGTATCCATCAAATTTGATGAAATGAACATGAAATAAAGAAGTATATATAAAGTAACAAAAGTAGCTCAAAGAACACATCACACACATAGACATAATCAATGCGTACACATGTTATGCACATAAAGTAATAACGTTATTAATTGAATCAAGATTACTTATGATAACTTACTTCCTATGTATCCATCAAATTTGATGAAATGAACATGAAATAAAGAAGTATATATAAAGTAACAAAAGTAGCTCAAAGAACACATCACACACATAGACATAATCAATGTGTACACATGTTATGCACATACAGTAATAACGTTATTAATTGAATCAAGATTACTTATGATAACTTACAATCTATGCATCCATCAAATTTGATGAAATGAACATGAAATAAAAAAGTATATATAAAGTAACAAAAGTAGTTCAAAGAACACATCACACACATAGACATAATCAATGTGTACACATGTTATGCACATACAGTAATAACGTTATAAATTGAATCAAGATTACTTATGATAACTTACTCTCTATGCATCCATCAAATTTGATGAAGTGAACATGAAATAAAGAAGTATACACCAAGTAACAAAAGTAGTTCAAAGAACACATCACACACATAGACATAATTAATGTGTACACATGTGATATTCACAATAACAATATAAATGAAGTACCTATAGGATAAACAAAACAAAACATTTATTTGGTCACTGATGCAAACATGGTAATTTTGATATAAAGTACAACATTTCAGTGTGGGCACTTTTAATTGATATCCACTGCACTAAAATAGAGGTCTGGCCATGTGAGAGTAAGAGTAAGTGCTACATAGTGACATAATATGTGACCGCATTTGCGAAAAGGGGTCTTCCACACATATCCATTTTATCAACTTTGATGACTCATAACTACAGACTGGAAAAGGCTATTGATTTATAATTTGGTCAGTAGTGAGCACCAACATAGCCTATTTAGTAGATTAAGAACTTTTCACATTAATGCATTACCTGAGGACTTAGTTATGGTCTTCTGAATTCATAGAATTGGATGTGTGTGGAAGACCTCTTTTCACAAATCTGGTCACATATATAACAGTAAGTAAAGTTGTTGAAAAAACAGTTTTCACACATTCCATGGCTTGTATCCAGTTTCCATAGAGGGCTCAAGCTTCCCTAATTAAGGATCCTAAACTAAGGTGACACAGTAACGCAAATGTGTAATAACAAAAATATGTTAATCCATTGTTCCAGTAATAGCAACAGCCACAATAATCCACCTATATAATGAACATTTGAATTTTTGAAAATGAACCATATTAGTGAATTATTAAATAATATATTAATCTTTAACTTGGGAAGTTAATGCTGAATTTCTACTCATTGATTTGTAGAATAAACCTAAATACTTTGAAGTACAATAAAATTTTACAACATTGCAAAAATTATTTTCTGCATTCTGTTTAGAATGGCATTATTATTTTAGCATTTTCATGTTTTTACCATCAATTTTAGGCTGTTTTCAAGCTTTAAATTGCAAAAATCCTGCAGCTTCTTGCACCTCCAGACCCCCTGAAATTCTACTTTATAATACAGTCATTCAACAATAGTTATACTGTTCTCTACTTGGCTCCCCATGTAGGTCAGGTCTAGAATCGCCACCGCATAGCATCTAGTGTACTTAAATTATGACTGAATTTAGGAAATCTCCCATATATGGTTGTGCATGAAGCAATAAGAATTAACAGAATGCAGAAAAAAATTTTTGCAATGTTGTAAAATGTATAATACCATACCTGTTTCACTGCCCGTACAAAAGTCTCAATAGTAGCAGTGAAATTTATCCCGTATTTCACTGACAGCAGTGAAAAAGTTGTAATTGCAATTTCATTGGCTAGAATTTATGTTAACAATGTAGCGCCAATTAGTGTCGACGCGTGTTTAGTACATAGTGACAAATTGCGTACATAGCAACGCTAATGCAGCATATGCAGCGAGTATGGTATTAACTGGGAATAGCATGGGTAGCAGTGAAATTTGGGATAAATACCACTCTTGTTGTATTGGAAATGGTAAATTTCACTCGGCTTCGCCTCGTGAAATTTATCCCCATTTCCAATACAACACTCGTGATATTTATCCCAAATTTCACTGCTACCCATGCTATTACTAGTACTAATACCATACCTGTTTCACTGCCCATACAAAAGTCTCAATAGTAGCAGTGAAATTTATCCCGTATTTCACTGGTAGCAGTGAAAAAGTTGTAATTGCAATTTCATTGGCTAGAATTTATGTTAACAATTAGTGTTGACACATGTTTAGTACATAGTGACAAATTGCGTACATAGCAACGCTAATGCACGGCATGCGTATATGTAGCGAGTATGGTATTAACTGGGAATAGCATGGGTAGCAGTGAAATTTGGGATAAATACCACTCTTGTTGTATTGGAAATGGTAAATTTCACTCGGCTTCGCCTCGTGAAATTTATCCCCATTTCCAATACAACACTCGTGATATTTATCCCAAATTTCACTGCTACCCATGCTATTACTAGTACAAATTTAATTGTATTTCAAAGTATTTAGGTTTATTCTACAAATCAATGAGTAGAAATTCAGCATTAACTGCTTTATGCACAACCATATATGGGAGATTTCCTAAATTCAGTCATAATTTAGGTACACTAGATGCTATGCGGTGGCGATTCTAGACCTGACCTACAGGGGAGGGCCAAGTAGGGAACAGTAAAACTATTGCTGAATGACTGTATTATAAAGTAGAATTTCAGGGGGGTCTGGAGGTGCAAGAAGTTGCAGGATTTTTGCAATTTAAAGCTTGAAAACAGCCTAAAATTGATGGTAAAAACATGAAAATGCTAAAATAACAATACCATTCTATACTGCAACTTTCCCCAAGATTTTTAAACAGTTATTTTTCAGCAGGGGGAGCCATGACCCCCCCTTAGAATCACCTTTGATGCTATGGCTATGTACTAGATACAAGAGATGCAATTCAGATCATCATTGATAAGTCACACATGTAGCAGTTGTGAGGATGTAATAATAGTAGTATCATAATTGATGTGTATTCATTATCACAAAAATGAACATAAGTAGAATAATCAATCCTATCATGACTGGGGATGACAGGTGAGATAACATAGCTCACAGCACATTATAACATAGTTCCTATCTCTTAATTTTTGAATTTTAATTTTTAGTTCAATTAGCGATCATAGAAGTTAAGAGTAGGGAAACAAGAGAGGTCACCTACATACATTAAATGAAGATATGCTAGTGGAGATTAAATCCTTCCTTCAGTCTATACCTACAGCTGAATTAGGGATTGTATGTGTACGCAACCCCTCTTGTTTCACTACTTTTGATTTCTATGATCCCTAATTGAACTTAAAATTCCTAATATACCTGTTAGTTAACTTTATTTGTAACATTATTATGACTGGTGAGCATGCACATAATGCATTAGAAAATAAAGAATGGTGTCAGGATTATTGTTTTCATCATTTGAATGCATGCACAACTACAGTGTATCAATTACTAAAATACACAAGTGGCCATTAAGCTTCATTTTCAGCAATGTTCAGCCTGCTACATAGCATTAAAAATGAAGAACATATAATGAGAAGGAACTCTACAATCAACACAGTTACAATCAAAAACTGGGACAATTCCCACTACCAGGCTGAAGCGACGAAGAATAGTGAGAAATCAAGCTTGTATATAGCCTTTGTCATTATCGAGTCACGAATCAATCAGTAAGGAATTCATGCAGTCATGCAGTCAGTCAGTCAGTCAGTAGAAAATTCCACTGATTGTTTTAAAATTTGTATAAACCTATTGGAAGCATTTAAGGTCAAACTGAAGACACTTTTGGGTTTGGTTGTATCTAACCAATACTGCCAAGGCACCATGGAGATATTGCGAGGCTTGTTTGAGAAAAGTCCAAACAATCATGTTACCAAATATACAGTGTGATGATGCAGTAACATCACACTGTATGATAATTCCTAGCACTCTAACTGGAGTTTACATTTTTCATTTTCAAAGCGGTTGCAATAGCCATGAATTATTTTGTATTAATAGCCATGTTCAACTAACTTTAATCTGTTATTAGCTTAATAATAATAATTGCAACTGCCTATTTAATACATGATGTTACATATCAGCACACCTGCAGGAGTACTCTTCTAAATTCAAATTTTAAACAATCAAGCCACTTTATATGTACAGTACCTGCAATTCTAAAGACCTGTAAGTCATTATTGCATGCTTGTGGATGGTACTACATAAGAAAACACAATTATATATGTGACTGGTTAAGCAAAACTCTGCTATGTTTGCCAAGCTATTTGTGACCGCATCTGACAAAACCTGGCTTAATGGTACATTTTTCAAATCCCTTACATATAATCTACATAGCCAATAATATGCTCTAGTGAAGTTTTGATCTCATATGCAAATAAAATTTGGAATTACAAGTAGCAACAACAGAAAGATTAATTTGTACAGAAAGCATAGAGAAAACAAATTACAGGCACTTACACAAATGGTTGCAACTTATGCATGCAAAGATATACATAGTTACAACTTGCACTATCATGTTTGCCATGAAGAAGGGAATTCATTGCTTGGTAGGTTTTTATTATATCACCTTTCTTCACTACATACAGAGATGAAATCAGTGAAGAAAGGTCAATTGCATATGATTGCTTTGATGTGATGTAAACGAATGTTAATAATTGATGTATCCATTGTTCTACTGCAATGAAACAAAGATTTTAGAACTTCTCTTGATTAGATGAATACGTTGATATCCAATTTTTACAGTTAGATCCTTTCATCACAAAGAAAAAGCATGTAAAAATTACAGATCTTTTTATTTGAAACATGCAAGTATTTTATCCATTGTTTATTAGTCCAGTTGTTGAAGGTAAAAATTGGCCATACCTGGAAGTAAGATGAAATTAATAGATGTAGAATTTTCTGGAGATTAACAGATCCAAAATCCTCTAAAATTCCCCTTTAGGTAAAACAGATATGGATGAAAAAGAAAGTTATGAAGACGTTTGGGTGAGTGTGCCACTTAGGGAAGTGAGGCTAGGTGAGAGACAGTGTTGTTAAGAGGTAGTACTGTAAAGAGCAATAGACTTTGTTTCTATAGATAGTTTTCTTACCTGTGAGCAGGATAGATGTTTAGTACACAACAGTAAACTTTCCTCTCAGTTCTAAGAGACTTAAGTTTTACCTAATGCAGGAATTGGATTTGCCTTCAGTTTTAAGCAATGATATAATAGTAATGATAAGTGTAATACTTACTGAGAGTAACCATTACCCCTCTCATGTTCAAGTAGTGGTCACACAGACTGAGGAAAGGGAAGAACTATCTTTGTAAGATTTCAATGAAATATTTCTTACAGTTATATTTCTTACAGTTATATTGTGCAATACAGAACATTATCACCAGCTCCAGAGAGAGAATTGTTAGTTTCAACTTTGGTGACAGATTCATCTAGGACAAAGCCAGATCAAGACAGTCAGGCTGAAATTTAATTAGATGACCATACTTCACAGGGAAGAGCAAGTAGAAAACATTTGGAGCAAGTTCTGAGCCTTATGAACACTGAGTTGGCAAACACACCGCTGCAGGAGGTGGTACATTTGAAGGAAGAACTATCAGCCCAGTAGGAGCATCTTTTAGAATCCTAGAGATGGAGAGAGCTAAAGTGACAGAATTGACTACTACGAATGAAGCCCTTCAAAAACAGATATCATGTTCACAGGTACAAGATCTCATGCAGGTGGTAAAAAAGGCAAGGGATAGAAATAAAGAACTTTGGCAAACACACTGCCAACAGAATTTAGTTCATCATAAACTGATGTTTGAGAAGGAGATGAAAATGAAACATTTATAAGATAGGCTACAGAAGATGGAAATAGAACTACGCAGTTAAATTGGAAGACTGACCATGTACTGTAGATGTAAACAGGCAAACGGGTATTACAAGTGTTAGTGCTACCCTATTTCTTCAAACACAAATAGTTGGAGGCTTGGTTTGACAAACAGTCAAAACAACTCAGAACTGGATATTAATATCAGTCGGGGACAAGTACACTACAACCAATAACCCAATGGCAGCCAGTTGGAATGCTCAACTCAATAGAAAATACATGTATAGTAGTTCTTTGGTTACTAGTTCATGCACAATGTCAAACTTTTGGCTAAAAGAAATACTCCAAAGGATAACAAGATGATAATATGGACCAGATCCTATGAGGAAGGTGGCAGAGATTCGTGTTGTGTTGAAGTCAAAGTTGAGGGAGTACCAGTTACTACAGTAGTTCGATACACACAGGATCAGACTTAGCAATTATCTGTTGTGATTTACTTTATCACATTATTTCATCAGCTGGGTTGGGTTAGAGATAAACAAAAGCATGTACCATTGATTAAAAGCCCATAAACTTAGATGGAGAGATAGATGTAAATATTACGTTTGGTAAGAAAATATTGTGTGGTACTATGTACATTAAGTTAGTAGCACCTAACCAACTGTTGTTATCTGATGCAGTATGTAATAGGTTGGGTATAGTTGACTATCACCTTGATGTGCAAGCTGCACATTGAAGTTTGACTGCTTCAGCTTTTGGTCCAAGTGGAGGAAACATTTTTTCCACTGGCAGGAAGCAAGAAGACAGAGGTGGAATTGGTCCTAACAAGAGACTCTACAATTTGTAAAGAAGGGTCAAAAAATATAATGCTTTAAAAGCACTGTTCCCTGTGCATGTGACGTTTGTACAGGCACTGTTGCAGAAGTAATAGCTGGTATGTATACAGTTTTGATTAGACGCACTTGTAAAATGCTACCCTTTTCATTGTAAGTTTCTTCACAAGGAGGATCTTCCCTCTCAGCATATTCTTCTGTAGTTCCTTTGCATTTCGTCTTCCCAAGAGTAGAAAAAGTGGGTTGTCTTGTTTATTCTTCTAGATTATAATCCACAGGCACAGTGGCAGTTGAGTGTTCCATTTCCCCTGAGCCCTCAAGGAAGAAGCATATTAAGAGAGTACCCTTCGATGTTAGAAAGGAAATGGCTGACATATTAGAGAATATGCTAAGAATTAGGGTGACAAAACCATCTTAGAGTCCATAGTCCAGTCCTGGGATGGATCACTTCAATTCTGTGGTCACCAAATTTTATAACCAAGCCAGATTTATTCCCTTCACCAAGGATTAATGACCCAAGTATTTTACAACTTTAAATCTCGCCACTGCATGGTTATTAGCAGATTAAGGTTCACAACTACAGCCAGGAGAAGACTGAATTCATCACCCAACAATTATACCAGTTCAAATGTGATGCCTTATGGGGTGCTGAATGGACTTGCAGTGTTCCAATATTGTATGCTGAGAGTGTTATATGGATTACAGTCTGGTTATAGTAAAAAATGTATCTGATTATTTGGATGTTGTGATAATTTTTTTTGATTTATTTTATAATATTGTTCACTTGAGGACTGTGTTTGATGATTGAGCCTTTGCCCTTGAGCCAGTTGGTTCCTGGGTACATTGACCACAAGCACTGGATTATGATTTTGAATATATAGATCATTAGAAGTAACTATCATATACACAACAATAATTCTAGATATGCACAATTGCTCTAAAAACAACAATTCAGTGAGCACAGAACATTTCACTAGTGAATCTGATTAAAACTGCACTTTTGCCTGCCAATTTCACTACAGTAGTACAAGTACTGTGAAAAGCACAGTTATGCTACAGTCTTCAGATTCACTGGACACCTCATTGAAGATTGTAGGGTCTCTTATAGAAGTAAAAGAGGATGGCTCTTCTGCAGTAGTGGTAGCCAGTACTGGAGAGTCAGTTGCAGAAAGGTATGGACTGAAGTCAAGTTGTTGGAGTAGAGTTTGTCATTGCTAAAGATGAAGACATACATGTTGTCTGTGAATGGTCTCTAGTTGAGGAGGCAGTAAGCCCCTACTAGATCATGTACACCTGTTTAATATCAGCCTGGCTACCATATGAGAAAATAGTGGAACAAATTAAGTGGAGTCTACAACAGATCAACAAGGTGCTGATGCAGTCTAACAAACTACTGTCAGAACAGCACCTACTTTAAGAAAATCTGTTAGTGGAATATCATGACATATTTAGTCTAGAAGAGGATGAGAGAGGGGAGACTGACCTGATTGAATTTGAGATTAACACCAGTGATGAGGCCCCAAGGAAACAGCCTGTGAGAAGAACACCTTTTGCTGCCTGCCAAGAGATAGCAAATCAGCTAGAGAGGATGCAGAAATGTTACGTGATCACACCATCTAAGAGCCCATGGTCCAGTCCTGTTGCCTTGGTCAGAAAAGGGATGGAACACTATGATATTGTGTAGATTACCGTATTCTTAATTCTGTTACCAAGCCAGACACATTCCCTTTACCAAGAAACAATGACCTTTTAGATCAGTTGGAAGTGTTTACAACATTAGATCTTGCATCAGGGTATTGGCAAATTAAAGTTCATGAGAACAGCCAAGAGAAGACAGCATTCATTACGCACCAGGGATTCTATGAATTCAGAGTGATGTCGTTTGGTGTAATGAATGCACCTGCTGTGTTCCAGCATTTAATGCAGAGACTATTGCATGAAATACAGTCTGACAGTGGCAAAGAATTTGTATCAGTCAATTTGGATGATGTAATAGTCTTTTCAGAATCTTTGCATGATCATGTCGTTCACTTGAGAGCTGCATGTGTTTAATTGTTTAAAGAGAGCAGGCTTGACACTCAACCCAAAGAAATGCAAATTTGTTTGCGATGAAGTATATAGATTACTTGGTTCATCTGGTGACACCATCTGGATTGAAGCCAAATAACCAGAATTTGGATGGTGTAAAGCATTTCTCCACTCCCATTAACTTGAGGCAGTTGAGACAGTTCCTTGGGCTAACATCTCATTATTGTCGTTTTGTTATGGGTTAAGCCAAGTTTGCTCACCCATTATAATTACTCACTAAGAAGGGAGCACTTTTCCAATGGACAGCTGACTGTGACGTAGCCTTTCAAAGTTTAAGGATCAGGTTATTAGCAGCACCAATGCTTGCCTATCCAGATTTCGATAAGGATTTCAGTTCAAGTAATCCTTAACCTATGGGATATTAATTTAATCAAGGTTCAAAAAGGCTCCATTAAAAACTTTAATCCTTAATATTTCAAAAAGCGCTGCTTCAAATTCTTTGAATTTTTCAGTAAATTAATAATTAGGTTATGGCCTATTGTTGATAAAATTTTTGTGGTGGGGCCACAGTGGGTTCAAGAGATATAATTAAATATGTTGTGGTATGTAGTGGAATTTTGTAGACTATTATTGCTATATGGGAGTGTACACCTCTAATAACCACTGCTGATAAGGCCATGCCAACTTTGTCTTACACAATGAAGGTGTCCAAGTACAGTGCAACCTGTATAAATGACCACCTGTATTGAAAGACCACCTTTGTGCTGCAATTTATTTAGTTGTATAGTTTTCAAATGCAGCCAGCTTATATAGCTTGCAAAGGCAGTACAATGACCAGCTAATGACACCATGTCAGTTGTTCAATTGAGCATGTAGCAACATACCTGCTGCTTACTTTGGGTATTGTAACAATGAAGATTATTTGAGACGATAGGGACGTTGCTTTCAACTCTCACGTATAAACCATGGTATGAGAAAACCACTCTTTTGTGCCAATTTCAGAAAGAGTGGAAATAAAATTTTACTCATAATCTGATGTTTTCAGGAAAGAGAGAGGTAATTACTCTAGCAAAGAATGAAGTTTCACCAGAATCTATTGTTGGATTAGTCACTTGTTTACAAGAAGAGAATCGGTGGTTAGCTTGTGTGCTTGAAGTTTGCAGTGACACTAGGAAGTAAAGCTGACATTTCTGTGGTCCATCAAACTTGTTCAAGTACTCAGAGCCCCAGAATATCCACACTATACAAATGGATGACATTCTAACTCTCATAGACCCAAGGACAAGAAGTGGTTGTGTGTACTCTGACAAAAAAAAGAAATGACTTTTGCTACCAAACAGCATCACACTGTATCACCACAGTAACAAACTTGTATTACATGCCTTTGTCACAACCTGTTATATTAACTTGCAGTTGAATCAAAGAGTCTTGTGTGTCTGCAAACCTAAATCAACAGAATGGATTTCAAGGTATGCAATACTGCATAGGATATCTACTACATGTATAATACCACAAACACCACTAGCTACCTATCTCATAATCCCATAGAGACCCCAAGTTGGAACTTTTGCAACTAATAGGTGAAAGTTGACAAATATTCACAAAAATTCTAATCAGCAATTTTTGGTAGAGCAAAGGTCAAAGATTAGGATCGAGACGTAGTTAATTATCAGCTTCAACAAATTATGCTGTTAAATATACCAAACAAAAGCTTTTTCTTTGAGCTTTAAAGTGGTGTAATTCATTTTAAAAACACTCAAGTTATGATGCTTTGAATGATCACAAGTACAGCAAAAATAGTATGCTAAATAAGCCATTTCTGAGAAGCCATACAAACAATGGGTGAAAGGACACATGACCACTTTGGATACCAACCCACCAAATTTTGTCCAATTCCGAGGGGGCCATGTGCAAAACTTTGGTGAACTGATATGGAATTACCCATACAGTAAATCCAACTAAATAAATTGCAGCACAAAGGTGGTCTTTCAATAGAGGTGGTCACTTATACAGGTTGCACTGTACTTGGACACCTTCATTGTGTACGACAAAGTTGGCATGGCCTTATCAGCAGTGGTTATTAGAGGTGTACGCTCCCATATAGCAGTAATAGACTACAAAATTCCACTACACACCACAACATATTTAATTATATCTCTTAAACCCATTGTGGCCCCACCACAAAATTTTTACCAACAATAGACCATAACCTACTTATTGTTTACTAAAAAATTCAAAGAATTTGAAGCAGCAGTGTTTGAAATATTAAGGATTAAAGTATTTAATGGAGCCTTTTTGAACCTTAATTAAATTGATATCCCATAGTTTAAGGATTACTCAAACTATCAATTAACAGTCTTTAATTGCTGAAAATTTTATTTTAAAATATTAACACAGTGGTGAGCTACAGTTGATTTTGTAACTCAAGACGAACCAAATTTTCACAAAATATTCAAAATGTTTGTGGTCATAAATCAGAAACTATGTAGTGTATGAGGCTAAACATTGGTGTGGGTGATGAGCACCATAGGTACTACAAGCACACCAAGTTTCGTCAAAATCCGAGAGGTGACCCTACAATTTCTCAGTGATTTGACATGGAATGACCCATATGCTAGCCATTCTGTGCCCACAACTGAGTCCAACTATGCCATTACCAACCTAGAAACATTAGCAGTAGTTTGGGCTGTTACACATTTTAGATATTACCTTTATGGTCACAATGTGAATGTAATAGCAGATCATGCAGCTGATAATGCCATTTTAGGAGTGCCTAATCTTACTGGGAAACATGCTTGATGGTGTTGTAAGCTATATGGAAGTGGAATTAAGAAAATAGAAATAATTCACAGGGCAAGAATGAATAATCAGCATGCTGAGGCATTCTCATGACAACCTGTTTTATCTGCACTACCTAACTCGGAGATCAATTCAGAAGTTTAAGTTGCTCAGTGATGATAGAAAACCTGATACCATCAGCTCTTTACTATGTAAAGATCCTGATGTTGGTGGCAATCGTGAGAGCAAGTCTATTGCTGAGGAGCAGTTAAAGGGATCCTGGTCTACTGCCAATTATTCAGTATCTGTCAGAAAATGTTCTGGCTGCAGAACCTTGATTTGCAGAGAGAGTTGCTTAAGCTTCCATGTACACAATGGTTGATGATATTCTATATTTCAATAGACAAAAGGGTGATTCCCCTAGAGCAGTGGTGCCTTGTGGATTGCAGCAAAACATGTTGGTGGAGTACCACAGTGGAATCACAGAAAGACACTTTCTCTGGTATGAAGATCTACAAAACCATGTCTCATCAATGAGTGGTGGCAGAATATGTATCGAGATATCACCATCTATACCCACGATTGTGCCTAATGTGCTATTGTCACTGGCGCAGGAGAAGACAGCTGCCCCCAATGCAACCTATTCCTGTATATAGACCATCCTTTCCAGATCATTGGCATCGATATCTTGGAGCTACCTTTAGACAACTAATGGCAATAAATATGCAATTGTATTTCAAGATCTCTTTAGCAAGTGGCCAATGGTATATGCTACACCTGACCAGAAGTCTGAAAGGATTGCTAAGCACTTGGCTCAAGAAATAGTGCCAATGTTTTGAGTACCAGAGGCATTGCTATCAGATCAAGGTACAAACCTATTGCCATGTCTTATGCAGGATGTGTGCAAGTTGCTTAGAATGAAAAATTTGAATACCACTGAACACCACCCCCAGTGCAATGGGATGGTAGAACTGTTCAACCAAACCTTGTTCAGACCATGCTAAGAAAACACGTTTTCAAATTTGGAGTGCATTGGGACATGTACTTATCAGGGATCCTGTGGGCTTACCACAACACGCCACATTCTTCAACCGGTGAAAAAACCTCGTTCTTGCTCTTTGGGTTTAATTGCCAACAGAGTCTGCCACTTTACCATCCAGGTCATTGAAGCTAACTGATATGAAATAATCGAGAAGGACTAGTACTATCCCTATCAACTGTGAGTGCTTTAGTGGCCAAATCAATTTTATAAGCACAGGAACATCAAAAAATCCAATATGATAAGCATGCTAAAACCAAGTAAACTCAGAGTAGGAGAATGGGTCTTGATTCACTTCCCACAAGATGAAACAGTGAAACAACGTAAGCTGCCAAGACCTTGGCACGGACCTTATCAAATCACCTCATGTGATAATCCAGATACTACAGCAATCAAGGTTTTCTTCCCAGGGTCATCAAATGTCCATCT